>NW_028270144.1:40562977-40866007 GCF_037043375.1 Chiloscyllium plagiosum | reverse complement strand
ACCCGAGTCATGGCGCAGCATGTGGGGAAACCCGAGTCCTGGAGCATCATGCGGGGAAACCCGAGATCTGCAGGAGCATGTTGGGAATCCCGAGTCCTGGAGCAGCATGTGGTGAAACCCGAGTCCTGAAGCAGCATGTGGGGAAACCTGAGTAATGAAGCAGCATGTGGGGAAACCTGAGTACTGATGCAGCATTTGGGAAATCCCGATTACTGGAGCAGAATGTGGGGAATCCCGAGTCCTGGAGCATCATGTGGGGAAATGTGAGTACTGAAGCTGCATGTGGGGAAACCTGAGTACTGGAGCAGCATAACGGTAAACCCGAATCATGGAGCAGCATGTGTGGAAACCCGAGTCCTGGAGCATCATGCGGGGAAACCCGAGATCTGCAGGAGCATGTTGGGAATCCCGAGTCCTGGAGCAGCATGTGGTGAAACCCGAGTCCTGAAGCAGCATGTGGGGAAATGTGAGTACTGAAGCTGCATGTGGGGAAACCTGAGTACTGGAGCAGCATGTGGGAAAACCCGAGTCCTGGAGAATCATGTGGGGAAACCCGAGTCCTGAAGCAGCATGTGGAGAAACCCGAGTCCTGAAGCAGCATGTGGGGAATCCCGAGTACTTGCGCAGCATGTGGGGAATCCCGAGTACTGGAGCAGCATGTGGGGAAACCCGAGTACTTGCGCAGCATGTGGGGAATCCCGAGTACTGGAGCAGCATGTGGGGAATCCCGAGTACAGGAGCATCATGTGGGGAGTCCCAAGTACTGGAGCAGCATGTGGGGATTCCCGAGCACTGGAGTTGCATCTGGGTAATGAAGCAGCATGTGGGGAAACCTGAGTACTGATGCAGCAATTGGGAAATCCCGATTACTGGAGCAGAATGTGGGGAATCACGAGTCCTGGAGCATCACGTGGGGAATCCCAAGTACTGGAGCAGCATGTGGGGAATCCCAAGCACTGGAGTTGCAGGTGGGAAATCCGAGTATGAGAGTATCATGTGGGGAAACCTGAGTACTGGAGCAGCATGTGGGGAATCCCAAGTACTGGAGCAGCATGTGGGGAAACCTGAGTACAGGCGCATCACGTGGGGAATCCCAAGTACTGGAGCAGCATGTGGGGGAATCCCAAGCACTGGAGTTGCATGTGGGAAATCCGAGTATGAGAGCATCATGTGGGGAAACCTGAGTACTGGAGCAGCATTTGGGGAAACCTGAGTACTGCAGCAGCATGTGGGGAAAACCGAGTACTGGAGCAGCATGTGGGGATTCCTGACTACTGGAGCAGCATTTGGGGAATTCCGATTACAGGAGCAGCATGTGGGGAAATCTGTGTCCTGAAGCTTCATGTGGGGAATCCTGAGTACTGGAGCTGCATGTGGGGAAACCTGAGTAATGAAGCAGCATGTGGGGAAACCTGAGTACTGGAGCAGCATGTGGGGAAACCCGAGTCCGGAAGCAGCATGTGGGGAAACCCGAGTACTGGAGCAGCATGTGGGGATTCCTGACTACTGAAGCAGCATGTGGGGAATTCCGATTACTGGAGCAGCATTTGCGGAATTCCGATTACTGGAGCAGCATGTGGGGAAATCTGTGTCCTGAAGCTTCATGTGGGGAATCCTGAGTACTGGAGCAGCATGTGGGGAAACCTGAGTAATGAAGCAGCATGTGGGGAAACCTGAGTACTGGAACAGCATTTGGGGAAACCCGAGTCCGGAAGCAGCATGTGGGGAAACCCGAGTCCAGGAGCATCATGTGGGGAATCTCGAGTCCTGATGCAGCATGTGGGGAAACCGGAGTACTGGAACATCATGTGAGGAATGCTGAGTACTGGAGCAGAATGTGGGGAATCCCAGGTCCTGAATCAGCATGTGGGGAAACCTGAGTCCTGATGCAGCATGTGGGGAAACCTGAGTACTGGAACAGCATGTGGGGAAACCCGAGTCCTGAAGCAGCATGTGGGGAAACCTGAGTACTGGAACAGCATTTGGGGAAACCCGAGTCCGGAAGCAGCATGTGGGGAAACCCGAGTCCAGGAGCATCATGTGGGGAATCCCGAGTCCTGATGCAGCATGTGGGGAAAGCGGAGTACTGGAACATCATGTGAGGAATGCTGAGTACTGGAGCAGAATGTGGGGAATCCCAGGTCCTGAATCAGCATGTGGGGAAACCTGAGTACTGGAGCAGCATTTGGGGAAACCCGAGTCCTGGAACAGCATTAGCGGAAATCCGAGTCCTGAAGCAGCATGTGGGGAAACCTGAGTCCTGGAACATCATGTGGGAAATGCCGAGTACTGGAGCAGCATGTGTGGAAACCCGAGTACTGGAGCAGCATGTGGGAAACCCGAGTCCTGGAACATCATGTGGGGAAACCTGAGTACTGATACAACATTTGGGGAATCTCGAGTAATGGAGCAGAATGTGGGAAATCCCGAGTCCTGGAGCATTATTTGGGGAAATGTGAGTACTGGAGCAGCATGTGGGGAATTCCAAGTCCTGAAGCTGCATGTGGGGAAACCTGAGTACTGGAGCAGCATAACGGGATACCCGAATCATGGAGCAGCATGTGGGGAAACCCGAGTCCTGGAGCATCATGCGGGGAAACCCGAGATCTGCAGGAGCATGTTGGGAATCCCGAGTCCTGGAGCAGCATGTGGTGAAACCCGAGTCCTGAAGCAGCATGTGGGGAAACCTGAGTAATGAAGCAGCATGTGGGGAAACCTGAGGACTGATGCAGCATTTGGGAAATCCCGATTACTGGAGCAGAATGTGGGGAATCCCGAGTCCTGGAGCATCATGTGGGGAAATGTGAGTACTGAAGCTGCATGTGGGGAAACCTGAGTACTGGAGCAGCATAACGGGATACCCGAGTCATGGAGCAGCATGTGGGGAAACCCGAGTCCTGGAGCATCATGCGGGGAAACCCGAGATCTGCAGGAGCATGTTGGGAATCCCGAGTCCTGGAGCAGCATGTGGTGAAACCCGAGTCCTGAAGCAGCATGTGGGGAAACCTGAGTAATGAAGCAGCATGTGGGGAAACCTGAGTACTGATGCAGCATTTGGGAAATCCCGATTACTGGAGCAGAATGTGGGGAATCCCGAGTCCTGGAGCATCATGTGGGGAAATGTGAGTACTGAAGCTGCATGTGGGGAAACCTGAGTACTGGAGCAGCATAACGGTAAACCCGAATCATGGAGCAGCATGTGTGGAAACCCGAGTCCTGGAGCATCATGCGGGGAAACCCGAGATCTGCAGGAGCATGTTGGGAATCCCGAGTCCTGGAGCAGCTTGTGGTGAAACCCGAGTCCTGAAGCAGCATGTGGGGAAACCTGAGTAATGAAGCAGCATGTGGGGAAACCTGAGTACTGATGCAGCATTTGGGAAATCCCGATTACTGGAGCAGAATGTGGGGAATCCCGAGTCCTGGAGCATCATGTGGGGAAATGTGAGTACTGAAGCTGCATGTGGGGAAACCTGAGTACTGGAGCAGCATGTGGGAAAACCCGAGTCCTGGAGAATCATGTGGGGAAACCCGAGTCCTGAAGCAGCATGTGGAGAAACCCGAGTCCTGAAGCAGCATGTGGGGAATCCCGAGTACTTGCGCAGCATGTGGGGAATCCCGAGTACTGGAGCAGCATGTGGGGAAACCCGAGTACTTGCGCAGCATGTGGGGAATCCCAAGTACTGGAGCAGCATGTGGGGAATCCCGAGTACAGGAGCATCATGTGGGGAGTCCCAAGTACTAGAGCAGCATGTGGGGATTCCCGAGCACTGGAGTTGCATCTGGGTAATGAAGCAGCATGTGGGGAAACCTGAGTACTGATGCAGCAATTGGGAAATCCCGATTACTGGAGCAGAATGTGGGGAATCCCGAGTCCTGGAGCATCACATGGGGAATCCCAAGTTCTGGAGCAGCATGTGGGGAATCCCAAGCACTGGAGTTGCAGGTGGGAAATCCGAGTATGAGAGTATCATGTGGGGAAACCTGAGTACTGGAGCAGCATGTGGGGAATCCCAAGTACTGGAGCAGCATGTGGGGAAACCTGAGTACAGGCGCATCATGTGGGGAATCCCAAGTACTGGAGCAGCATGTGGGGGAATCCCAAGCACTGGAGTTGCATGTGGGAAATCCGAGTATGAGAGCATCATGTGGGGAAACCTGAGTACTGGAGCAGCATTTGGGGAAACCCGTGTACTGCAGCAGCATGTGGGGAAAACCGAGTACTGGAGCAGCATGTGGGGATTCCTGACTACTGGAGCAGCATTTGGGGAATTCCGATTACAGGAGCAGCATGTGGGGAAATCTGTGTCCTGAAGCTTCATGTGGGGAATCCTGAGTACTGCAGCAGCATGTGGGGAATCCTGAGTACTGCAGCAGCATGTGGGGAAACCCGAGAACTGCAGGAGCATGTGGGGAGTCCCGAGTACTGGAGCAGCATGTGGGGAAGCCCGAGTCCTGGAGCATCATGTGGGAAAACCTGAGTACTGGAGCAGCATGTGGGAAAACCTGAGTACTGGAGCAGCATGTGGGGAAACCTGAGTACTAGAGCAGCATGTGGAGAATCCCGTGTACTGGAGCTTCATCTGGGTAATCCCGAATACTACAGCAGCATGTCGGCATACCTGAGTACTGGAGCAGCATGTGGGAAAACCGGAGTACTGGAGCAGCATGTGTGAAAACCTGAGTACTGGAGCATCATGTGGGGAAACCTGAGTACTAGAGCAGCATGTGGAGAATCCGTGTACTGGAGCTGCATCTGGGTAATCCCGAATACTGCAGCAGCATGTCGGCATACCTCAGTACTGGAGCAGCATGTGGGGAATCCTGAGCACTGGAGTAGCATGTGGGGAAACTGGAGTACTGGAACATCATATGGGGAAACCCGACTACTGGAGCAGCATATGGGGACACCCGAGTACTGGAGCAGCATTCGGGGAATTCCGATTATTGGAGCAGCATGTGGGGAAATCTGTGTCCTGAAGAAGCATGTGGGGATACCTGAGAACTGAAGCAGCATGTGGGGAATCCTGAGTCCTGAAGCAGCATGTGGGGAAACCTGAGTACTGAAGCAGCATTTGGGGAATCCCGATTTCTGGAGCAGAATGTGGGGAATCCCGAGTCCTGGAGCAGCATGTGGGGAAACCTGAGTACTGGAACAGCATGTGGGGAATCCCGAGTCCTGAAGCAGCATGTGGGGAAACCTGAGTACTAGAGCATCACGTGGGGAATCCCGAGTTCTGGAGCAGCATGTGGGGAGTCCTGAGTACTGGAGCAGCATGTGGGGAATCCCGAGTACTGAATCAGCCTGTGGGAAACCCAAGTACTGGAGCAGCATGTGGGGAAACCTGAGTACTGGAGCAACATTTGGGGAATCCCGAGTACTGGAGCATCATGTGGGGAATGCCGAGTATTGGAGCTGCATCTGGGTAATCCCGAATACTGCAGCAGATTGTAGGGAAGCCTGACTACTGGAGCAGCATGTGGGGAATTCCGATTACTGGAGCAGCATTTGGGGAATACCGATTACTGGAGCAGCATGTGGGGAAATCTGTGTCCTGAAGCTTCATGTGGGGAATCCTGAGTCCTGGAGCATCATGTGGGGAAACCCGAGATCTGCAGGAGCATGTTGGGAATCCCGAGTCCTGGAGCAGCATGTGGTGAAACCCGAGTCCTGAAGCAGCATGTGGGGAAACCTGAGTAATGAAGCAGCATGTGGGGAAACCTGAGTACTGATGCAGCATTTGGGAAATCCTGATTACTGGAGCAGAATGTGTGGAATCCCGAGTCCTGGAGCATCATGTGGGGAAATGTGAGTACTGAAGCTGCATGTGGGGAAACCTGAGTACTGGAGCAGCATAACGGGATACCCGAGTCATGGAGCAGCATGTGGGGAAACCCGAGTCCTGGAGCATCATGCGGGGAAACCCGAGATCTGCAGGAGCATGTTGGGAATCCCGAGTCCTGGAGCAGCATGTGGTGAAACCCGAGTCCTGAAGCAGCATGTGGGGAAACCTGAGTAATGAAGCAGCATGTGGGGAAACCTGAGTACTGATGCAGCATTTGGGAAATCCCGATTACTGGAGCAGAATGTGGGGAATCCCGAGTCCTGGAGCATCATGTGGGGAAATGTGAGTACTGAAGCTGCATGTGGGGAAACCTGAGTACTGGAGCAGCATGTGGGAAAACCCGAGTCCTGGAGAATCATGTGAGGAAACCCGAGTCCTGAAGCAGCATGTGGAGAAACCCGAGTCCTGAAGCAGCATGTGGGGAATCCCGAGTACTTGCGCAGCATGTGGGGAATCCCGAGTACTGGAGCAGCATGTGGGGAAACTCGAGTACTTGCGCAGCATGTGGGGAATCCCGAGTACTGGAGCAGCATGTGGGGAATCCCGAGTACAGGAGCATCATGTGGGGAGACCCAAGTACTGGAGCAGCATGTGGGGATTCCCGAGCACTGGAGTTGCATCTGGGTAATGAAGCAGCATGTGGGGAAACCTGAGTACTGATGCAGCAATTGGGAAATCCCGATTACTGGAGCAGAATGTGGGGAATCCCGAGTCCTGGAGCATCTTGTGGGGAATCCCAAGTACTGGAGTTGCAGGTGGGAAATCCGAGTATGAGAGTATCATGTGGGGAAACCTGAGTACTGGAGCAGCATGTGGGGAATCCCAAGTACTGGAGCAGCATGTGGGGAATCCCAAGTACTGGAGCAGCATGTGGGGAATCCCAAGTACTGGAGCAGCATGTGGGGAAACCTGAGTACAGGCGCATCACGTGGGGAATCCCAAGTACTGGAGCAGCATGTGGGGGAATCCCAAGCACTGGAGTTGCATGTGGGAAATCCGAGTATGAGAGCATCATGTGGGGAAACCTGAGTACTGGAGCAGCATTTGGGGAAACCCGTGTACTGCAGCAGCATGTGGGGAAAACCGAGTACTGGAGCAGCATGTGGGGATTCCTGACTACTGGAGCAGCATTTGGGGAATTCCGATTACAGGAGCAGCATGTGGGGAAATCTGTGTCCTGAAGCTTCATGTGGGGAATCCTGAGTACTGCAGCAGCATGTGGGGAAACCTGAGTACTGGAGCAGCATGAGGGGAAACCTGAGTACTGGAGCAGCATGTGGGGAAACTCGAGTCCTGGAGCATCACGCGGGGAAACCCGAGAACTGCAGGAGCATGTGGGGAGTCCCGACTACTGGAGCAGCATGTGGGGAACCCCGAGTCCTGGGGCATCATGTGGGAAAACCTGAGTACTGGAGCAGCATGTGGGGAAGCCCGAGTCCTGGAGCATCATGTGGGAAAACCTGAGTACTGGAGCAGCATGTGGAAAAACCTGAGTACTGGAGCAGCATGTGGGGAAACCTGAGTACTAGAGCAGCATGTGGAGAATCCCGTGTACTGGAGCTTCATCTGGGTAATCCCGAATACTACAGCAGCATGTCGGCATACCTGAGTACTGGAGCAGCATGTGGGAAAACCGGAGTACTGGAGCAGCATGTGTGAAAACCTGAGTACTGGAGCATCATGTGGGGAAACCTGAGTACTAGAGCAGCATGTGTAGAATCCGTGTACTGGAGCTGCATCTGGTTAATCCCGAATACTGCAGCAGCATGTCGGCATACCTCAGTACTGGAGCAGCATGTGGGGAATCCTGAGCACTGGAGTAGCATGTGGGGAAACTGGAGTACTGGAACATCATATGGGGAAACCCGACTACTGGAGCAGCATATGGGGACACCCGAGTACTGGAGAAGCATTCGGGGAATTCCGATTATTGGAGCAGCATGTGGGGAAATCTGTGTCCTGAAGAAGCATGTGGGGATACCTGAGAACTGAAGCAGCATGTGGGGAATCCTGAGTCCTGAAGCAGCATGTGGGGAAACCTGAGTACTGAAGCAGCATTTGGGGAATCCCGATTTCTGGAGCAGAATGTGGGGAATCCCGAGTCCGGGAGCAGCATGTGGGGAAACCTGAGTACTGGAACAGCATGTGGGGAATCCCGAGTCCTGAAGCAGCATGTGGGGAAACCCAAGTAGTGGAGCAGCATGTGGGGAATCCCGAGTACAGGAGCATCATGTGGGGAGACCCAAGTACTGGAGCAGCATGTGGGGATTCCCGAGCACTGGAGTTGCATCTGGGTAATGAAGCAGCATGTGGGGAAACCTGAGTACTGATGCAGCAATTGGGAAATCCCGATTACTGGAGCAGAATGTGGGGAATCCCGAGTCCTGGAGCATCACGTGGGAAATCCCAAGTACTGGAGCAGCATGTGGGGAATCCCAAGCACTGGAGTTGCAGGTGGGAAATCCGAGTTTGAGAGTATCATGTGGGGAAACCTGAGTACTGGAGCAGCATGTGGGGAATCCCAAGTACTGGAGCAGCATGTGGGGAAACCTGAGTACAGGCGCATCACGTGGGGAATCCCAAGTACTGGAGCAGCATGTGGGGGAATCCCAAGCACTGGAGTTGCATGTGGGAAATCCGAGTATGAGAGCATCATGTGGGGAAACCTGAGTACTGGAGCAGCATTTGGGGAAACCCGTGTACTGCAGCAGCATGTGGGGAAAACCGAGTACTGGAGCAGCATGTGGGGATTCCTGACTACTGGAGCAGCATTTGGGGAATTCCGATTACAGGAGCAGCATGTGGGGAAATCTGTGTCCTGAAGCTTCATGTGGGGAATCCTGAGTACTGCAGCAGCATGTGGGGAAACCTGAGTACTGGAGCAGCATGTGGGGAAACCTGAGTAAAGGAGCAGCATGTGGGGAAACTCGAGTCCTGGAGCATCACGCGGGGAAACCCGAGAACTGCAGGAGCATGTGGGGAGTCCCGAGTACTGGAGCAGCATGTGGGGAACCCCGAGTCCTGGGGCATCATGTGGGAAAACCTGAGTACTGGAGCAGCATGTGGGGAAGCCCGAGTCCTGGAGCATCATGTGGGAAAACCTGAGTACTGGAGCAGCATGTGGGAAAACCTGAGTACTGGAGCAGCATGTGGGGAAACCTGAGTACTAGAGCAGCATGTGGAGAATCCCGTGTACTGGAGCTTCATCTGGGTAATCCCGAATACTACAGCAGCATGTCGGCATACCTGAGTACTGGAGCAGCATGTGGGAAAACCGGAGTACTGGAGCAGCATGTGTGAAAACCTGAGTACTGGAGCATCATGTGGGGAAACCTGAGTACTAGAGCAGCATGTGGAGAATCCGTGTACTGGAGCTGCATCTGGGTAATCCCGAATACTGCAGCAGCATGTCGGCATACCTCAGTACTGGAGCAGCATGTGGGGAATCCTGAGCACTGGAGTAGCATGTGGGGAAACTGGAGTACTGGAACATCATATGGGGAAACCCGACTACTGGAGCAGCATATGGGGACACCCGAGTACTGGAGCAGCATTCGGGGAATTCCGATTATTGGAGCAGCATGTGGGGAAATCTGTGTCCTGAAGAAGCATGTGGGGATACCTGAGAACTGAAGCAGCATGTGGGGAATCCTGAGTCCTGAAGCAGCATGTGGGGAAACCTGAGTACTGAAGCAGCATTTGGGGAATCCCGATTTCTGGAGCAGAATGTGGGGAATCCCGAGTCCTGGAGCAGCATGTGGGGAAACCTGAGTACTGGAACAGCATGTGGGGAATCCCGAGTCCTGAAGCAGCATGTGGGGAAACCTGAGTACTAGAGCATCACGTGGGGAATCCCGAGTTCTGGAGCAGCATGTGGGGAGTCCTGAGTACTGGAGCAGCATGTGGGGAATCCCGAGTACTGAATCAGCCTGTGGGAAACCCAAGTACTGGAGCAGCATGTGGGGAAACCTGAGTACTGGAGCAACATTTGGGGAATCCCGAGTACTGGAGCATCATGTGGGGAATGCCGAGTACTGGAGCTGCATCTGGGTAATCCCGAATACTGCAGCAGATTGTAGGGAAGCCTGACTACTGGAGCAGCATGTGGGGAATTCCGATTACTGGAGCAGTATTTGGGGAATACCGATTACTGGAGCAGCATGTGGGGAAATCTGTGTCCTGAAGCTTCATTTGGGGAATCCTGAGTCCTGGAGCATCATGCGGGGAAACCCGAGATCTGCAGGAGCATGTTGGGAATCCCGAGTCCTGGAGCAGCATGTGGTGAAACCCGAGTCCTGAAGCAGCATGTGGGGAAACCTGAGTAATGAAGCAGCATGTGGGGAAACCTGAGTACTGATGCAGCATTTGGGAAATCCCGATTACTGGAGCAGAATGTGGGGAATCCCGAGTCCTGGAGCATCATGTGGGGAAATGTGAGTACTGAAGCTGCATGTGGGGAAACCTGAGTACTGGAGCAGCATAACGGGATACCCGAATCATGGAGCAGCATGTGGGGAAACCCGAGTCCTGGAGCATCATGCGGGGAAACCCGAGATCTGCAGGAGCATGTTGGGAATCCCGAGTCCTGGAGCAGCATGTGGTGAAACCCGAGTCCTGAAGCAGCATGTGGGGAAACCTGAGTAATGAAGCAGCATGTGGGGAAACCTGAGGACTGATGCAGCATTTGGGAAATCCCGATTACTGGAGCAGAATGTGGGGAATCCCGAGTCCTGGAGCATCATGTGGGGAAATGTGAGTACTGAAGCTGCATGTGGGGACACCTGAGTACTGGAGCAGCATGTGGGAAAACCCGAGTCCTGGAGAATCATGTGAGGAAACCCGAGTCCTGAAGCAGCATGTGGAGAAACCCGAGTCCTGAAGCAGCATGTGGGGAATCCCGAGTACTTGCGCAGCATGTGGGGAATCCCGAGTACTGGAGCAGCATGTGGGGAAACCCGAGTACTTGCGCAGCATGTGGGGAATCCCGAGTACTGGAGCAGCATGTGGGGAATCCCGAGTACAGGAGCATCATGTGGGGAGACCCAAGTACTGGAGCAGCATGTGGGGATTCCCGAGCACTGGAGTTGCATCTGGGTAATGAAGCAGCATGTGGGGAAACCTGAGTACTGATGCAGCAATTGGGAAATCCCGATTACTGGAGCAGAATGTGGGGAATCCCGAGTCCTGGAGCATCACGTGGGGAATCCCAAGTACTGGAGCAGCATGTGGGGAATCCCAAGCACTGGAGTTGCAGGTGGGAAATCCGAATATGAGAGTATCATGTGGGGAAACCTGAGTACTGGAGCAGCATTTGGGGAAACCCGTGTACTGCAGCAGCATGTGGGGAAAACCGAGTACTGGAGCAGCATGTGGGGATTCCTGACTACTGGAGCAGCATGTGGGGAATTCCGATTACTGGAGCAGCATTTGGGGAATTCCGATTACAGGAGCAGCATGTGGGGAAATCTGTGTCCTGAAGCTTCATGTGGGGATTCCTGAGTACTGGAGCAGCATGTGGGAAAACCTGAGTACTGGAGCAGCATGTGGGGAATCCCAAGTACTGGAGCAGCATGTGGGGAAACCTGAGTACAGGCGCATCATGTGGGGAATCCCAAGTACTGGAGCAGCATGTGGGGGAATCCCAAGCACTGGAGTTGCATGTGGGAAATCCGAGTATGAGAGCATCATGTGGGGAAACCTGAGTACTGGAGCAGCATTTGGGGAAACCCGTGTACTGCAGCAGCATGTGGGGAAAACCGAGTACTGGAGCAGCATGTGGGGATTCCTGACTACTGGAGCAGCATGTGGGGAATTCCGATTACTGGAGCAGCATTTGGGGAATTCCGATTACAGGAGCAGCATGTGGGGAAATCTGTGTCCTGAAGCTTCATGTGGGGATTCCTGAGTACTGGAGCAGCATGTGGGAAAACCTGAGTACTGGAGCAGCATGTGGGGAAGCCCGAGTCCTGGAGCATCATGTGGGAAAACCTGAGTACTGGAGCAGCATGTGGGAAAACCCGAGTACTGGAGCAGCATGTGGGGAAACCTGAGTACTAGAGCAGCATGTGGAGAATCCCGTGTACTGGAGCTTCATCTGGGTAATCCCGAATACTACAGCAGCATGTCGGCATACCTGAGTACTGGAGCAGCATGTGGGCAAACCTGAGTACTGGAGCAGCATGTGGGAAAACCGGAGTACTGGAGCAGCATGTGTGAAAACCTGAGTACTGGAGCATCATGTGGGGAAACCTGAGTACTAGAGCAGCATGTGGAGAATCCGTGTACTGGAGCTGCATCTGGGTAATCCCGAATACTGCAGCAGCATGTCGGCATACCTCAGTACTGGAGCAGCATGTGGGGAATCCTGAGCACTGGAGTAGCATGTGGGGAAACTGGAGTACTGGAACATCATATGGGGAAACCCAACTACTGGAGCAGCATATGGGGACACCCGAGTACTGGAGCAGCATTCGGGGAATTCCGATTATTGGAGCAGCATGTGGGGAAATCTGTGTCCTGAAGAAGCATGTGGGGATACCTGAGAACTGAAGCAGCATGTGGGGAATCCTGAGTCCTGAAGCAGCATGTGGGGAAACCTGAGTACTGAAGCAGCATTTGGGGAATCCCGATTTCTGGAGCAGAATGTGGGGAATCCCGAGTCCTGGAGCAGCATGTGGGGAAACCTGAGTACTGGAACAGCATGTGGGGAATCCCGAGTCCTGAAGCAGCATGTGGGGAAACCTGAGTACTAGAGCATCACGTGGGGAATCCCGAGTTCTGGAGCAGCATGTGGGGAGTCCTGAGTACTGGAGCAGCATGTGGGGAATCCCGAGTACTGAATCAGCCTGTGGGAAACCCAAGTACTGGAGCAGCATGTGGGGAAACCTGAGTACTGGAGCAACATTTGGGGAATCCCGAGTACTGGAGCATCATGTGGGGAATGCCGAGTACTGGAGCTGCATCTGGGTAATCCCGAATACTGCAGCAGATTGTGGGGAAGCCTGACTACTGGAGCAGCATGTGGGGAATTCCGATTACTGGAGCAGCATTTGGGGAATACCGATTACTGGAGCAGCATGTGGGGAAATCTGTGTCCTGAAGCTTCATGTGGGGAATCCTGAGTACAGGAGCAGCATGTGGGGAAACCAGAGTCCTGAAGCTACATTTGGGGAAACCTGAGTACTGGAGCAGCATGTGGGGAAACCTGAGCACTGGAGCAGCATGTAGGGAAACCTGAGTCCTGGAGCATCATGCAGGGAAACCCGAGTCCTGGAGCATCATGCGGGGAAACCCGAGAACTGTAGGAGCATGTGGGGAAACCTGAGTACTGAAGCAGCGTTTGGGGAATCCTGATTTCAGGAGCAGCATGCGGGGAATGCCGAGTCCTGAAGCAGCATGTGGGGAAACCTGATTCTAGAGCATCACGTGGGGTATCCCAAGTACTGGAGCAGCATGTGGGGAGTCCTGAGTACTGGCGCAGCATGTGGGCAATCCCGAGTACTGAATCAGCATGTGGGAAAATCCGAATCCTGGAGCAGCCTGTTGGGAAACCAGAGTACTTGCGCAGCATGTGGGTAATCCCGAGTATTGGAGCATCATGTGGGGAATCCCGAGTACTGATGCAACATGTGGGGATACCTGAGTACTGGAACAGCATGTGGGGTAACCCGAGTCCTGAAGCAGCATGTTGGGAATCCCGAGTACTTGCGCAGCATGTGGGGAATCCCGAGTACTGGAGCAGCATGTGGGGAAACCCGAGTACTTGCGCAGCATGTGGGGAATCCCGAGTACTAGGGCAGCATGTGGGGAATCCCGAGTACAGGAGCATCACGTGGGGAATCCCAAGTACTGGAGCAGCATGTGGGGATTCCCGAGCACTGGAGTTGCATCTGGGTATCTCGAATACTGCAGCAGCATGTGGGGAAACCTGAGTACAGGAGCATCACGTGGGGAATCCCAAGTACTGGAGCACCATGTGGGGAAACCCGAGTCCTGAAGCAGCATTTGGGGAAACCCGTGTACTGCAGCAGCATGTGGGGGAAACCGAGTACTGGAGCAGCATGTGGGGAATTCCGATTACTGGAGCAGCATTTGCAGAATTCCGATTACTGGAGCAGCATGTGGGGAAATCTGTGTCCTGAAGCTTCATGTGGGGAATCCTGAGTACTGGAGCTGCATGTGGGGAATCCTGAGTAATGAAGCAGCATGTGGGGAAACCTGAGTACTGATGCAGCATTTGGGAAATCCCGATTACTGGAGCAGCAAGTGGGGAAACCGAGTCCTGGAGCAGCATGTAGGGAAACCCGAGTCCTGGAGCATCACACGGGGAAATCCGAGAACTGCAGGTGCATGTGGGGAATCCCGAGTCCTGGAGCAGCATGTGGAGAAAACTGAGTACTGGAGCATTATGTGGGGAGTCCCGAGTACTGGAGCAGCATGTGGGAAACCCCGAGTCCTGGAGCATCATGTGGGAAAACCTGAGTACTGAAGCAGCATGTGGGGAACCCCGAGTCCTGGAGCATCATGTGGGAAAACCTGAGTACTGGAGCATCATGTGGGAAAACCTGAGTACTGGAGCAGCATGTGGGGAAACCTGAGTACTAGAGCAGCATGTGGGGAAACCCGAGTCCGGGAGCAGCATGTGGGTAAACCCGAGTCCTGGAGCAGCATAACGGGAAACCCGAGTCCTGGAGCAGCATGTGGGGAAACCCGAGTCCTGGAGCATCATGCGGGGAAAACCCGAGATCTGCAGGAGCATGTTGGGAATCCCGAGTCCTGGAGCAGCATGTGGTAAAACCCGAGTCCTGAAGCAGCATGTGGGGAAACCTGAGTAATGAAGCAGCATGTGGGGAAACCTGGGTACTGATGCAGCATTTGGGAAATCCCGATTACTGGAGCAGAATGTGGGGAATCCCGAGTCCTGGAGCATCATGTGGGGAAATGTGAGTACTGAAGCTGCATGTGGGGAAACCTGAGTACTGGAGCAGCATGTGGGGAAACCCGAGTCCTGGAGAATCATGTGGGGATTCCCGAGTACTGGAGCAGCATGTGGGGAATCCCGAGTACAGGAGCATCACATGGGGAGTCCCAAGTACTGGAGCAGCATGTGGGGATTCCCGAGCACTGGAGTTGCATCTGGGTATCTCGAATACTGCAGCAGCATGTGGGGAAACCTGAGTACAGGAGCATCACGTGGGGAATCCCAAGTACTGGAGCAGCATGTGGGGAATCCCAAGCACTGGAGTTGCATGTGGGAAATCCGAGTATGAGAGCATCATGTGGGGAAACCTGAGTACTGCAGCAGCATGTGGGGAAAACCGAGTACTGGAGCAGCATGTGGGGAATCCTGACCACTGGAGCAGCATGTGGGGAATTCCGATTACTGTAGCATCATTTGGGGAATTCCGATTACTGGAGCAGTATGTGGGGAAATCTGTGTCCTGAAGCTTCATGTGTGGAATCCTGAGTACTGGAGCAGCATGTGGGGAAACCTGAGTACTGGAGCAGCATGTGGGGAAACCTGAGTACTGGAACAGCATATACGGAACCCCGAGTCCTGGAGCAGCATTTGGGGAAACCCGAGAAGTGCAGGAGCATGTGGGGAGTCCCGAGTACTGGAGCAGCATGTGGGGAACCCCGAGTCCTGGAGCATCATGTGGGAAAACCTGAGTACTGGAGCAGCATGTTGGGAAGCCCGAGTCCTGGAGCATCATGTGGGAAAACCTGAGTACTGGAGCAGAATGTGGGGAATCCCGAGTCCTGGAGCAGCATGTGGGGAAACCTGAGTACTGGAGCAGCATGTGGGGAATCTCGAGTCCTGAAGCAGCATGTGGGGAATCCCGAGTCCTGAAGCAGCATGTGGGGAAACCTGAGTTCTGGAGCATCACGTGGGGAATCCCGAGTACTGGAGCAGCATGTGGGGAGTCCTAAGTACTGGAGCAGCATGTGGGGAATCCCGAGTACTGAATCAGCCTGTGGGAAAACCCGAGTACTGGAGCAGCATGTGGGGAAACCTGAGTACTGGAGCATCATGTGGGGAATGCCGAGTACTGGAGCTGCATCTGGGTAATTCCGAATACTGCAGCAGATTGTGGGGAAGCCTGAGTACTGGAGCAGTATGTGGGAAAAGCTGAGTACTGGAGCAGAATGTGGGGAATCCCGAGTCCTGGAGCAGCATGTGGGGAAACCTGAGTACTGGAGCAGCATGTGGGGAATCCCGAGTCCTGAAGCAGCATGTGGGGAATCCCGAGTCCTGAAGCAGCATGTGGGGAAACCTGAGTTCTGGAGCATCATGTGGGGAATCCCGAGTACTGGAGCAGCATGTGGGGAGGCCTAAGTACTGGAGCAGCATGTGGGGAATCCCGAGTACTGAATCAGCCTGTGGGAAAACCCGAGTACTGGAGCAGCATGTGGGGAAACCTGAGTACTGGAGCATCATGTGGGGAATGCCGAGTACTGGAGCTGCATCTGGGTAATCCCGAACACTGCAGCAGATTGTGGGGAAGCCTGAGTACTGGAGCAGTATGTGGGCAAACCCGAGTCCTTGAGCAGCGTGTGGCGAAACCTGAGTACTGGAGCTGCATCTGGGTAATCCCGAATACTGCAGCAGCATGTCGGCATACCTGAGTACTGGAGCAGCATGTGGAGAATCCCGTGTACTGGAGCTGCATCTGGGTAATCCCGAATACTGCAGCAGCATGTCGGCATACCTGAGTACTGGAGCAGCATGTGGGGAAACCGGAGTACTTGAGCAGCATTTGGGGAATTCCGATTATTGGAGCTGCATGTGGGGAAATCTGTGTCCTGAAGCAGCATGTGGGGGTACCTGAGAACTGAAGCAGAATTTTGGGAATCCCGATTTCTGAAGCAGAATGTGGGGAATCCCGAGTCCTGGAGCAGCATGTGGGGAAACGTGAGTACTGGAGCAGCATGTGGGGAATCCCGAGTCCTGAAGCAGCATGTGGGGAAACCTGAGTACTAGAGCATCACGTGGGGAATCCCGAGTACTGGAGCAGCATGTGGGGAGTCCTGAGTACTGGAGCAGCATGTGGGGAATCCCGAGTAATGAATCCGCATATGGGAAAACCTGAGTACTGGAGCAACATTTGCGGAATCCCGAGTACTGGAGCATCATGTGGGGAATGCCGAGTACTGGAGCTGCATCTGGGTAATCCCGACTACTGCAGCAGCATGTGGGGAAGCCTGAGTACTGGAGCAGCATGTGGGCAAACCCGAGTCCTGGAGCAGCATGTGGGGAAACCTGAGAACTGGAGCATCATGTCGGGAATCCCAAGTACTGGAGCAGCATGTGTAGAATCCCGAGTTCTGGAGCAGCATGTGGGGAAACCCGAGTACTGGAGCAGCATGTGGGAAAACCTGAGTACTGGAGCAGCATGTGGGGAAACCTGAGTACTAGAGCAGCATGTGGAGAATCCCGTGTACTGGAGCTGCATCTGGGTAATCCCAAAACTGCAGCAGCATGTCGGCATACCTGAGTACTGGAGCAGCATGTGGGGAAACGGGAGTACTGGAGCATCATGTGGGGAATTCCGAGCATTGGAGCAGCATGTGGTGAATCCCGAGTACTGGAGAAGCATGTGGGGACACCCGAGTGCTGGAGCATCATGCGGGGAAACCCGAGATCTGCAGGAGCATGTTGGGAATCCCGAGTCCTGGAGCAGAATGTGGGGAATCCCGAGTCCTGGCGCATCATGTGGGGAAATGTGAGGACTGAAGCTGCATGTGGGGAAACCTGAGTACTGGAGCAGCATGTGGGGAATCCCAAGTACTGGAGCATCATGTGGAAAAACCCGAGTTCTGAAGCAGCATTTGGGGAAACCCGTGTACTGCAGCAACAAGTGGGGAAAACCGAGTACTGGAGCAGCATGAGGGAAATCCTGACTACTGGAGCAGCATGTGGGGAATTCCGATTACTGGAGCAGCATTTGGGGAATACCGATTACTGGAGCAGCATGTGGGGAAATCTGTGTCCTGAAGCTTCATGTGGGGAATCCTGAGTACTGGAGCAGCATGTGGGGAATTCCGATTACTGGAGCAGTATTTGGGGAATACCGATTACTGGAGCAGCATGTGGGGAAACCAGAGTCCTGAAACTACATTTGGGGAAACCTGAGTACTGGAGCAGCATGTGGGGAAACCTGAGTACTGGAGCAGCATGTAGGGAAACCCGAGTCCTGGAGCAGCATGTAGGGAAACCCGAGTCCTGGAGCATCATGCGGGGAAACCCGAGAACTGTAGGAGCATGTGGGGAAACCTGAGTACTGAAGCAGCGTTTGGGGAATCCTGATTTCAGGAGCAGAATGTGGGGAATCCCGAGTCCTGGAGCAGCATGTGGGGAAACGTGAGTACTGGAGCAGCATGTGGGGAATCCCGAGTCCTGAAGCAGCATGTGGGGAAACCTGAGTACTAGAGCATCACGTGGGGTATCCCGAGTACTGGAGCAGCATGTGGGGAATCCTGAGTACTGGAGCAGCATGTGGGCAATCCCGAGTACTGAATCAGCATGTGGGAAAATCCGAATCCTGGAGCAGCCTGTTGGGAAACCAGAGTACTTGCGCAGCATGTGGGTAATCCCGAGTACTGGAGCATCATGTGGGGAATCCCGAGTCCTGATGCAACATGTGGGGAAACCTGAGTACTGGAACAGCATGTGGGGTAACCCGAGTCCGGAAGCAGCATGTGGGGATACCTGAGTACTGGAACATCATGTGGGGAATCCCGAGCACTGGAGCAAAAAGTGGGGAAACCGGAGTACTGGAACATAATGTGAGGAATGCTGAGTACTGGAGCAGCATGTGGGGAATCCCAGGTCCTGAATCAGCATGTGGGCAAACCTGAGTACTGGAGCAGCATGTGAAGAAACCCGAGTCCTGGAACAGCACTAGCGGAAATCCGAGTCCTGAAGCAGCATGTGGGGAAACCTGAGTCCTGGAACATCACGTGGGGAATCCCGAGTACTGGAGCAGCATGTGGGGAGTCCTAAGTACTGGAGCAGCATGTGGGGAATCCCGAGTACTGAATCAGCCTGTGGGAAAACCCGAGTACTGGAGCAGCATGTGGGGAAACCTGAGTACTGGAGCATCATGTGGGGAATGCCGAGTACTGGAGCTGCATCTGGGTAATTCCGAATACTGCAGCAGATTGTGGGGAAGCCTGAGTACTGGAGCAGTATGTGGGAAAAGCTGAGTACTGGAGCAGAATGTGGGGAATCCCGAGTCCTGGAGCAGCATGTGGGGAAACCTGAGTACTGGAGCAGCATGTGGGGAATCCCGAGTCCTGAAGCAGCATGTGGGGAATCCCGAGTCCTGAAGCAGCATGTGGGGAAACCTGAGTTCTGGAGCATCATGTGGGGAATCCCGAGTACTGGAGCAGCATGTGGGGAGGCCTAAGTACTGGAGCAGCATGTGGGGAATCCCGAGTACTGAATCAGCCTGTGGGAAAACCCGAGTACTGGAGCAGCATGTGGGGAAACCTGAGTACTGGAGCATCATGTGGGGAATGCCGAGTACTGGAGCTGCATCTGGGTAATCCCGAACACTGCAGCAGATTGTGGGGAAGCCTGAGTACTGGAGCAGTATGTGGGCAAACCCGAGTCCTTGAGCAGCGTGTGGCGAAACCTGAGTACTGGAGCTGCATCTGGGTAATCCCGAATACTGCAGCAGCATGTCGGCATACCTGAGTACTGGAGCAGCATGTGGAGAATCCCGTGTACTGGAGCTGCATCTGGGTAATCCCGAATACTGCAGCAGCATGTCGGCATACCTGAGTACTGGAGCAGCATGTGGGGAAACCGGAGTACTTGAGCAGCATTTGGGGAATTCCGATTATTGGAGCTGCATGTGGGGAAATCTGTGTCCTGAAGCAGCATGTGGGGGTACCTGAGAACTGAAGCAGAATTTTGGGAATCCCGATTTCTGAAGCAGAATGTGGGGAATCCCGAGTCCTGGAGCAGCATGTGGGGAAACGTGAGTACTGGAGCAGCATGTGGGGAATCCCGAGTCCTGAAGCAGCATGTGGGGAAACCTGAGTACTAGAGCATCACGTGGGGAATCCCGAGTACTGGAGCAGCATGTGGGGAGTCCTGAGTACTGGAGCAGCATGTGGGGAATCCCGAGTAATGAATCCGCATATGGGAAAACCTGAGTACTGGAGCAACATTTGCGGAATCCCGAGTACTGGAGCATCATGTGGGGAATGCCGAGTACTGGAGCTGCATCTGGGTAATCCCGACTACTGCAGCAGCATGTGGGGAAGCCTGAGTACTGGAGCAGCATGTGTAGAATCCCGAGTTCTGGAGCAGCATGTGGGGAAACCCGAGTACTGGAGCAGCATGTGGGAAAACCTGAGTACTGGAGCAGCATGTGGGGAAACCTGAGTACTAGAGCAGCATGTGGAGAATCCCGTGTACTGGAGCTGCATCTGGGTAATCCCAAAACTGCAGCAGCATGTCGGCATACCTGAGTACTGGAGCAGCATGTGGGGAAACGGGAGTACTGGAGCATCATGTGGGGAATTCCGAGCATTGGAGCAGCATGTGGTGAATCCCGAGTACTGGAGAAGCATGTGGGGACACCCGAGTGCTGGAGCATCATGCGGGGAAACCCGAGATCTGCAGGAGCATGTTGGGAATCCCGAGTCCTGGAGCAGAATGTGGGGAATCCCGAGTCCTGGCGCATCATGTGGGGAAATGTGAGGACTGAAGCTGCATGTGGGGAAACCTGAGTACTGGAGCAGCATGTGGGGAATCCCAAGTACTGGAGCATCATGTGGAAAAACCCGAGTTCTGAAGCAGCATTTGGGGAAACCCGTGTACTGCAGCAACAAGTGGGGAAAACCGAGTACTGGAGCAGCATGAGGGAAATCCTGACTACTGGAGCAGCATGTGGGGAATTCCGATTACTGGAGCAGCATTTGGGGAATACCGATTACTGGAGCAGCATGTGGGGAAATCTGTGTCCTGAAGCTTCATGTGGGGAATCCTGAGTACTGGAGCAGCATGTGGGGAATTCCGATTACTGGAGCAGTATTTGGGGAATACCGATTACTGGAGCAGCATGTGGGGAAACCAGAGTCCTGAAACTACATTTGGGGAAACCTGAGTACTGGAGCAGCATGTGGGGAAACCTGAGTACTGGAGCAGCATGTAGGGAAACCCGAGTCCTGGAGCAGCATGTAGGGAAACCCGAGTCCTGGAGCATCATGCGGGGAAACCCGAGAACTGTAGGAGCATGTGGGGAAACCTGAGTACTGAAGCAGCGTTTGGGGAATCCTGATTTCAGGAGCAGAATGTGGGGAATCCCGAGTCCTGGAGCAGCATGTGGGGAAACGTGAGTACTGGAGCAGCATGTGGGGAATCCCGAGTCCTGAAGCAGCATGTGGGGAAACCTGAGTACTAGAGCATCACGTGGGGTATCCCGAGTACTGGAGCAGCATGTGGGGAATCCTGAGTACTGGAGCAGCATGTGGGCAATCCCGAGTACTGAATCAGCATGTGGGAAAATCCGAATCCTGGAGCAGCCTGTTGGGAAACCAGAGTACTTGCGCAGCATGTGGGTAATCCCGAGTACTGGAGCATCATGTGGGGAATCCCGAGTCCTGATGCAACATGTGGGGAAACCTGAGTACTGGAACAGCATGTGGGGTAACCCGAGTCCGGAAGCAGCATGTGGGGATACCTGAGTACTGGAACATCATGTGGGGAATCCCGAGCACTGGAGCAAAAAGTGGGGAAACCGGAGTACTGGAACATAATGTGAGGAATGCTGAGTACTGGAGCAGCATGTGGGGAATCCCAGGTCCTGAATCAGCATGTGGGCAAACCTGAGTACTGGAGCAGCATGTGAAGAAACCCGAGTCCTGGAACAGCACTAGCGGAAATCCGAGTCCTGAAGCAGCATGTGGGGAAACCTGAGTCCTGGAACATCATGTGGGGAATGCCGAGTACTGGAGCAGCATGTGTAGAAACCCGAGTACTGGAGCAGCATGTGGGAAACCCGAGTCCGGGAACAGCATGTGGGGAAACCTGAGTACTGGAGCAGCATGTGGGGAAACCAGAGTACTGATGCAGCATTTGGGAATCCCGATTACTGGAGCAGAATGTGGGGAATCCCGATTCCTGGAACATCATGTGGGGAAATGTGAGTACTGGAGCAGCATGTGGGGAAACCCGAGTACTGGAGCAGCATGTGGGAAACCCGAGTCCGGGAACAGCATGTGGGGAATCCTGAGTACTGGAGCAGCATGTCGGGAAACCCGAGTCCTGAAGCAGCATGTGGGGAAACCTGAGTACTGGAGCAGCATGAAGGGAAACCCGAGTCCTGGAGCAGCATGTGGGGAAACCCGAGTCCTGGAGCATCATGCGGGGAAACCTGAGATTTGCAGGAGCATGTTGGGAATCCCGAGTCCTGAAGCAGCATGTGGGGAAACCTGAGTAATGAAGCAGCATGTGGGGAAACCTGAGTACTGATGCAGCATTTGGGAAATCCCGATTACTGGAGCAGAATGTGTGGAATCCCGAGTCCTGGAGCATCATGTGGGGAAATGTGAGTACTGAAGCTGCATGTGGGGAAACCTGAGTACTGGAGCAGCATGTGGGGAAACCCGAGTCCTGGAGAATCATGTGGGGAAACCCGAGTCCTGAAGCAGCATGTGGAGAAACCCGAGTCCTGAAGCAGCATGTGGGGAATCCCGAGTACTTGTGCAGCATGTGGGGAATCCCGAGTACTGGAGCAGCATGTGGGGAAACCCGAGTACTAGCGCAGCATGTGGGGATTCCCGAGTACTGGAGCAGCACGTGGGGAATCCCGAGTACAGGAGCATCACGTGGGGAATCCCAAATACTGGAGCAGCATGTGGGGATTCCCGAGCACTGGAGTTGCATCTGGGTATCTCGAATACTGCAGCAGCATGTGGGGAAATCTGAGTACAGGAGCATCACTTGGGGAATCCCAAGTACCGGAGCAGCATGTGGGGAAACCCAAGCACTGGAATTGCAAGTGGGAAATCCAAGTACGAGAGCATCATGTGGGGAAACCTGAGTACTGGAGCAGCATGTGGGGAAACCCGAGTCCTGAAGCAGCATTTGGGGAAACCCGTGTACTGCAGCAGCATGTGGGGAAAACCGAGAACTGGAGCTGCAATTGGTGAATCCTGACTACTGGAGCAGCATGTGGGGAATTCCAATTACTGGAGCAGCATTTGCGGAATTCCGATTACTGGAGCAGCATGTTGGGAAATCTGTGTCCTGAAGCTTCATGTGGGGAATCCTGAGTACTGGAGCAGCATGTGTGGAAACCTGAGTAATGAAGCAGCATGTGGGGAAACCTGAGTACTGATGCAGCATTTGGGAAATCCCGATTACTGGAGCCGCAAGTGGGGAAACCGAGTCCTGGAGCAGCATGTAGGGAAACCCGAGTCCTGGAGCATCATGCGGGGAAACCCGAGAACTGCAGGAGCATGTGGGGAATCCCGAGTCCTGGAGCAGCATGTGGTGAAACCCGAGTCCTGAAGCAGCATGTGGGAAAACCTGAGTACTGAAGCAGCATGTGGGGAAGCCCGAGGCCTGGAGCATCATGTGGGAAAACCTGAGTACTGGAGCAGCATGTGGGGAAACCTGAGTACTAGAGCAGCATGTGGAGAATCCCGTGTACTGGAGCTTCATCCGGGTAATCCCGAATACTACAGCAGCATGTCGGCATACTGAGTACTGGAGCAGCATGTGGGCAAACCCGACTCCTGGAGCAGCATGTGGGGAAACCTGAGAACTGGAGCATCATGTCGGGAATCCCAAGTACTGGAGCAGCATGTGTAGAATCCCGAGTTCTGGAGCAGCATGTGGGGAAACCCGAGTACTGGAGCATTATGTGGGGAACCCGGAGTACTGGAGCAGCAGGTGGGGAAACCCGATTACTGGAACATCACGTGGGTAAACCCGAGTCCTGGAGCAGCATGTGGGGATACCTGAGTACTGGAGCAGCATGTGGGGAATCCTAAGTCCTGAATCAGCATGTGGGGAAATCTGAGTACTGGAGCAGCAGGTGGGTAATCCCGAGTACTGGAGCATCATGTGGGGAATCCCGAGTCCTGAAGCGGCATGTGGGGAAACCTGAGTCCTGGAACATCATGTGGGGAATGCCGAGTACTGGAGCAGCATGAAGGGAAACCCAAGTACTGGAGCAGCATGTGGGAAACCCGAGTCCTGGAACATCATGTGGGGAAACCTGAGTACTGATACAACATTTGGGGAATCTCGAGTAATGGAGCAGAATGTGGGGAATCCCAAGTACTGGAGCATCATGTGGGGAAACCCGAGTCCTGAAGCAGCATTTGGGGAAACCCGTGTACTGCAGCAGCATGTGGGGAAAACCGAGAACTGGAGCTGCATGAAGGGAAACCCAAGTACTGGAGCAGCATGTGGGGAAACCTGAGTACGAGAGCATCATGTAGGGAACCCCGAGCACTGGAGCAGAAAGTGGGGAAACCCGAGGACTGGAACATCATGTGAGGAATGCTGAGTACTGGAGCAGCATGTGGGGAATCCCAGGTCCTGAATCAGCATGTGCGGAAATCCGAGTCCTGAAGCAGCATGTGGGGAAACCTGAGTCCTGGAACATCATGCGGGGAATGCCGAGTACTGGAGCAGCATGAAGGGAAACCCAAGTACTGGAGCAGCATGTGGGAAACCCGAGTCCTGGAAAAGCATGTGGGGAAACCTGAGTACTGGAACATCATGTGGGGAAACCTGAGTACTGATGCAGCATTTGGGGAATCCCGATTACTGGAGCAGAATGTGAAGAATCCCGAGTCGTGGAACATCATGTGGGGAAATGTGAGTCCTGAATCTGCATGTGGGGAAACCTGAGTACTGGAGCAGCATGAAGGGAAACCCGAGATCTGCAGGAGCATGTTGGGAATCCCGAGTCCTGGAGCAGCATGTGGGGAAACCTGAGTAACGAAGCAGCATGTGGGGAAACCTGAGTACTGATGCAGCATTTGGGAAATCCCGATTACTGGAGCAGAATGTGGGGAATCCCGAGTCCTGGAGCATCATGTGGGGAAATGTGAGTACTGAAGCTGCATGTGGGGAAACCTGAGTACTGGAGCAGCATAACGGGAAACCCGAGTACTGGAGCAGCATGTGGGGAATCCCGAGTCCTGGAGCATCATGTGGGGAAATGTGTGTACTGAAGCTGCATGTGGGGAAACCTGAGTACTGGAGATGCATGTGTGAAATCCGAGTATGAGAGCATCATGTGGGGAAACCCGAGTACTGGAGCAGCATGTGGGGAATCCCAAGTACTGGAGCAGCATGTGGGGAAACCTGAGTACTGGAACAGCATGAGGGGAATTCCGAGCACTGGAGCAGCATGTGGAGAAAACTGAGTACTGGAGCAGCATGTGGGGAATCCCGAGTACAGGAGCATCATTTGAGGAAACCCGAGTACTGGAGCCGCATGTGGGGAATCCCAAGTACTGGAGCAGCATGTGGGGATTCCCGAGTACTGGAGCAGCATGTGGGGAATCCCGAGTACAGGAGCATCACGTGGGGAATCCCAAGTACTGGAGCAGCATGTGGGGATTCCCGAGCACTGGAGTTGCATCTGGGTATCTCGAATACTGCAGCAGCATGTGGGGAAACCTGAGTACAGGAGTATCACTTGGGGAATCCCAAGTACCGGAGCAGCATGTGGGGAAACCCAAGCACTGGAATTGCGAGTGGGAAATCCAAGTACGAGAGCATCATGTGGGGAAACCTGAGTACTGGAGCAGCATGTGGGGAATCCCAAGTACTGGAGCATCATGTGGGGAAACCCGAGTCCTGAAGCAGCATTTGGGGAAACCCGTGTACTGCAGCAGCATGTGGGGAAACCTGAGTACTGGAGCAGCATGTGGGGAATCCTGAGTAATGAAGCAGCATGTGGGGAAACCTGAGTACTGATGCAGCATTTGGGAAATCCCGATTACTGGAGCAGCAAGTGGGGAAACCGAGTCCTGGAGCAGCATGTAGGGAAACCCGAGTCCTGGAGCATCATGCGGGGAAACCCGAGAACTGCAGGAGCATGTGGGGAATCCCGAGTCCTGGAGAAGCATGTGGAGAAAACTGAGTACTGGAGCATTATGTGGGGAGTCCCGAGTACTGGAGCAGCATGTGGGGAACCCCGAGTCCTGGAGCATCATGTGGGAAAACCTGAGTACTGAAGCAGCATGTGGGGAAGCCCGAGTCCTGGAGCATCATGTGGGAAAACCTGAGTACTGGAGCAGCGTGTGGGAAATCCTGAGTACTGGAGCAGCATGTGGGGAAACCTGAGTACTAGAGCAGCATGTAGAGAATCCCGTGTACTGGAGCTTCATCCGGGTAATCCCGAATACTACAGCAGCATGTCGGCATACCTGAGTACTGGAGCAGCATGTGGGCAAACCCGAGTCCTGGAGCAGCATGTGGGGAAACCTGAGAACTGGAGCATCATGTCGGGAATCCCAAGTACTGGAGCAGCATGTGTAGAATCCCGAGTTCTGGAGCAGCATGTGGGGAAACCCGAGTACTGGAGCATTATGTGGGGAACCCGGAGTACTGGAGCAGCAGGTGGGGAAACCCGATTACTGGAACATCACGTGGGTAAACCCGAGTCCTGGAGCAGCATGTGGGGAAACCTGAGTACTGGAGCAGCATGTGGGGAATCCCAGGTCCTGAATCAGCATGTGGGGAAATCTGAGTACTGGAGCAGCAGGTGGGTAATCCCGAGTACTGGAGCATCATGTGGGGAATCCCGAGTCCTGAAGCGGCATGTGGGGAAACCTGAGTCCTGGAACATCATGTGGGGAATGCCGAGTACTGGAGCAGCATGAAGGGAAACCCAAGTACTGGAGCAGCATGTGGGAAACCCGAGTCCTGGAACAGCATGTGGGGAAACCTGAGTACTGGAGCAGCATGTGGGGAAACCTGAGTACGAGAGCATCATGTAGGGGACCCCGAGCACTGGAGCAGAAAGTGGGGAAACCCGAGGACTGGAACATCATGTGAGGAATGCTGAGTACTGGAGCAGCATGTGGGGAATCCCAGGTCCTGAATCGGCATGTGCGGAAATCCGAGTCCTGAAGCAGCATGTGGGGAAACCTGAGTCCTGGAACATCATGTGGGGAATGCCGAGTACTGGAGCAGCATGAAGGGAAACCCAAGTACTGGAGCAGCATGTGGGAAACCCGAGTCCTGGAACAGCATGTGGGGAAACCTGAGTACTGGAACATCATGTGGGGAAACCTGAGTACTGATGCAGCATTTGGGGAATCCCGATTACTGGAGCAGAATGTGAAGAATCCCGAGTCCTGGAGCATCATGTGGGGAAATGTGAGTCCTGAAGCTGCATGTGGGGAAACCTGAGTACTGGAGCAGCATGAAGGGAAACCCGAGATCTGCAGGAGCATGTTGGGAATCCCGAGTCCTGGAGCAGCATGTGGTGAAACCCGAGTCCTGAAGCAGCATGTGGGGAAACCTGAGGAATGAAGCAGCATGTGGGGAAACCTGAGTACTGATGCAGCATTTGGGAAATCCCGATTACTGGAGCAGAATGTGGGGAATCCCGAGTCCTGGCGCATCATGTGGGGAAATGTGAGTACTGAAGCTGCATTTGGGGAAACCTGAGTATTGGAGCAGCATGTGCAGAATCCCGAATACTAGAGCAGCATGTGGAGAAAACTGAGTACTGGAGCAACTAGTGGGGAGTCGCGAGTACTGGAGCAGCATGTGGGAAATCCTGAGTACTGGAGCATCAGGTGGGCAAAACCGAGTCCAGGAGCATCATGTGGGAAAACCTGAGTACTGGAGCAGCATGTGGGGAAACCCGAGTCCTGGAGCAGCGTGTTGGGAAACCAGAGTGCTTGCGCAGCATGTGGGGAATCCCGAGTACTGGAGCAGCATGTGTGGAATCCCGAGTACTGGAGCATTATGTGCGGAAACCGGAGTACTGGAACATCATGTGGGGAATCCCGTGTACTGGAGCAGCATGTATGGAATCCCGAGCATTGGAGCAGCATGTGGGGAAACCGGAGTACTGGAACATCATATGGGGCATCCCGAGTACTGGAGCAGCATGTGGGGAATCCCGAGTCTTGAAGTAGCATGTGGGGAAACCCAAGTACTGGAGCAGCATGTGGGGAAACCTGAGTGCTGGAACAGCATGTGGGGAAACACGAGTACTAGAGCATCACGTGGGGTATCCCGAGTACTGGAGCAGCATGTGGGGAGTCCTGAGTACTGGCGCAGCATGTGGGCAATCCCGAGTACTGAATCAGCATGTGGGAAAATCCGAATCCCGGAGCAGCCTGTTGGGAAACCGGAGTACTTGCGCAGCATGTGGGTAATCCCGAGTACTGGAGCATCATGTGGGGAATCCCGAGTCCTGATGAAACATGTGGGGAAACCTGAGTACTGGAACAGCATGTGGGGAAACCCGAGTCCGGAAGCAGCATGTGGGGAATCCTGAGTACTGGAACAGCATGTGGGGAAACCTGAGTCCGGAAGCAGCAATTGGGGAAACCCGAGTCCTGGAACAGCATGTGGGGAAACATGAGTACAGGAGCAGCATGTGGGGAATCCTGAGTCCTGAAGCAGCATGTGGGGATACCTGAGTACTAGAGCATCATGTGGGGAATCCCGAGCACTGGAGCAAAAAGTGGGGAAACCGGAGTACTGGAACATCATGTGAGGAATGCTGAGTACTGGAGCAGCATGTGGGGAATCCCAGGTCCTGAATCAGCATGTGGGCAAATCTGAGTACTGGAGCAGCATGTGGGGAAACCCGAGTCCTGGAACAGCATTAGCGGAAATCCGAGTCCTGAAGCAGCATGTGGGGAAACCTGAGTCCTGGAAAATCATGTGGGGAATGCCGAGTACTGGAGCAGCATGTGTGGAAACCCGAGTCCTGGAGCAGCATGTGGGAAACCCGAGTCCTGGAACAGCATGTGGGGAAACCTGAGTACTGGAGCAGCATGTGGGGAACCCAGAGTACTGATGCAGCATTTGGGAATCCCGATTACTGGAGCAGAATGTGGGGAATCCCGAGTCCTGGAACATCATGTGGTGAAACCCGAGTCCTGGAGCAGCATGTGGGGAAACCTGAGTAATGAAGCAGCATGTGGGGAAACCTGAGTACTGATGCAGCATTTGGGAATCCCGATTACTGGAGCAGAATGTGGGGAATCCCGAGTCCTGGAACATCATGTGGGGAAATGTGAGTACTGGAGCAGCATGTGGGGAAACCCGAGTCCTGGAGCAGCTTGTTGGGAAACCAGAGTACTTGCGCAGCATGTGGGGAAACCCGAGTCCTGAAGCAGCATGTGGGGAAATGTGAGTACTGGAGCAGCATGAAGGGAAACCCGAGTCCTGGAACAGCATGTGGTGAAACCCGAGTCCTGGAGCAGCATGTGGGGAAACCTGAGTAATGAAGCAGCATGTGGGGAAACCTGAGTACTGATGCAGCATTTGGGAAATCCCGAGTACTGGAGCAGCATGTGTGGAAACCCGAGTCCTGGAGCAGCATGTGGGAAACCCGAGTCCTGGAACAGCATGTGGGGAAACCTGAGTACTGGAGCAGCATGTGGGGAACCCAGAGTACTGATGCAGCATTTGGGAATCCCGATTACTGGAGCAGAATGTGGGGAATCCCGAGTCCTGGAACATCATGTGGGGAAATGTGAGTACTGGAGCAGCATGTGGGGAAACCCGAGTCCTGGAGCAGCTTGTTGGGAAACCAGAGTACTTGCGCAGCATGTGAGGAAACCCGAGTCCTGAAGCAGCATGTGGGGAAATGTGAGTACTGGAGTAGCATGAAGGGAAACCCGAGTCCTGGAACAGCATGTGGTGAAACCCGAGTCCTGGAGCAGCATGTGGGGAAACCTGAGTAATGAAGCAGCATGTGGGGAAACCTGAGTATTGATGCAGCATTTGGGAAATCCCGATTACTGGAGCAGAATGTGTGGAATCCCGAGTCCTGGAGCATCATGTGGGGAAATGTGAGTACTGAAGCTGCATGTGGGGAAACCCGAGTCCTGGAGCAGCATGTGGGGAAACCCGAGTCCTGGAGCAGCATGTGGTGAAACCCGAGTCCTGAAGCAGCATGTGGGGAAACCTGAGTAATGAAGCAGCATGTGGGGAAACCTGGGTACTGATGCAGCATTTGGGAAATCCCGATTACTGGAGCAGAATGTGTGGAATCCCGAGTCCTGGAGCATCATGTGGCGAATCTCGAGTACTGGAGCAGCATGTGGGAATCCCAAGTACTGGAGCATTATGTGGGGAAACCGGAGTACTGGAGCAGCATGTGGGGAATCCCGAGCACTGGAGCAGCATATGGGGAAACCGGAGTACTGGAACATCATGTGGGGAATCCCGAGTACTGGAGCAGCATGTGAGGAAACCTGAGTACTGGAGCAGCATGTGCAGAATCCCGGGTACTGGAGCAGCATGTGGAGAAAACTGAGTACTGGAGCAGCAAGTGGGGAGTCGCGAGTACTGGAGCAGCATGTGGGAAATCCTGAGTACTGGAGCATCAGGTGGGCAAAACCGAGTCCAGGAGCATCATGTGGGAAAACCTGAGTACTGGAGCAGCATGTGGGGAAACCCGAGTCCTGGAGCAGCGTGTTGGGAAACCAGAGTGCTTGCGCAGCATGTGGGGAATCCTGAGTACTGATGCAGCATTTGGGAAATCCCGATTACTGGAGCAAAATGTGTGGAATCCCGAGTCCTGGAGCATCATGTGGGGAAATGTGAGTACTGAAGCTGCATGTGGGGAAACCTGAGTCCTGGAACAGCATGTGGGGAAACCCGAGTCCTGGAGAATCATGTGGGGAAACCTGAGTCCTGAAGCAGCATATTGAGAAACCCAAGTCCTGAAGCAGAATCTGGGGAATCCCGAGTACTTGTGCAGCATGTGGGGAATCCCGAGTACTTGCGCAGCATGTGGGGAAACCCGAGTACTTGCGCAGCATGTGGGGAATCCCGAGTACAGGTTCATCACGTGGGGAATCTCAAATACTGCAGCAGCATGTGGGGAAACCTGAGTACAGGAGCATCACGTGGGGATTCCCAAGTACTGGAGCAGCATGTGGGGAATCCCAAGCACTGGAATTGCATTTGGGAAATCCGAGTACGAGAGCAACATGTGGGGAAACCTGAGTACTGGAGCAGCATGTGGGGAATCCCGAGTACTGGAGCAGCATGTGCAGAAACCCGAGTCCTGAAGCAGCATTTGGGGAAACCCGTGTACTGCAGCAGCATGTGGGGAATCCTGACTACTGGAGCAGCATGTGGGGAATTCCGATTACTGGAGCAGCATTTGGGGAATTCTTATTACTGGAGCAGCATGTGGGGAAATCTGTGTCCTGAAGCTTCATGTGGGGAATCCTGAGTACTGGAGCAGCATGTGGGGAATCCTGACTACTGGAGCAGCATGTGGGGAATTCCGAATACTGGTGCTGCATTTGGGGAATTCCGATTACTGGAGCAGCATGTGGGGAAATCTGTGTCCTGAAGCTTCATGTGGGGAATCCTGAGTACTGGAGCAGCATGTGGGGAATCCCAAGTACTGGAGCATCATGTGGGGAAACCCAAGTCCTGAAGCAGCATTTGGGGAAAACCGAGTACTGGAGCAGCATGTGGGGAATCCCAAGTACTGGAGCATCATGTGGGGAAACCTGAGTCCTGAAGCAGCATTTGGGGAAACCCGTGTACTGCAGCAGCATGTGGGGAAAACCGAGTACTGGAGCTGCATGTGGGGAATCCTGACTACTGGAGCAGCATGTGGGGAATTCCGATTACTGGAGCAGCATGTGGGGAAATCTGTGTCCTGAAGCTTCATGTGGGGAAATCCCGAGTACTGGAGCAGCACGTGGGGAAACCTGATTACTGAAGCAGCATGTGGGGAAACCTGAGTACTGGAGCAGCATGAGAGGAATCCCGAGTACTGGAGCTGCATCTGGGTAATCCCGAATATTGCAGAAGCATGCCGGCATACCTGAGTCCTGAAGCAGCATGTGGGGAAACCCGAGTCCTGGAGCAGCTTGTTGGATAACCAGAATACGTGCGCAGCATTTGGGGAATCCCGAGTACTGGAGCATCATGTGGAAATCCCAAGTACTGGAGCATTATGTGGGGAAACCGGAGTACTGGAGCAGCATGTGGGGAATCCCGAGCACTGGAGCAGCATATGGGGAAACCGGAGTACTGGAACAACATGTGGGGAATCCCGAGTACTGGAGCAGCATGTGAGGAAACCTGAGTACTGGAGCAGCATGTGGAGAAAACTGAGGACTGGAGCAGCAAGTGGGGAGTCGCGAGTACTGGAGCATCATGTGGGAAAACCTGAGTACTGGAGCAGCATGTGGGGAAACCCGAGTCCTGGAGCAGCGTGTTGGGAAACCAGAGTGCTTGCGCAGCATGTGGGGAATCCCGAGTACTGGAGCAGCATGTGTGGAATCCCGAGTACTGGAGCATTATGTGCGGAAACCGGAGTACTGGAACATCATGTGGGGAATCCCGTGTACTGGAGCAGCATGTATGGAATCCCGAGCATTGGAGCAGCATGTGGGGAAACCGGAGTACTGGAACATCATATGGGGCATCCCGAGTACTGGAGCAGCATGTGGGGAATCCCGAGTCTTGAAGTAGCATGTGGGGAAACCCAAGTACTGGAGCAGCATGTGGGGAAACCTGAGTGCTGGAACAGCATGTGGGAAAACACGAGTACTAGAGCATCACGTGGGGTATCCCGAGTACTGGAGCAGCATGTGGGGAGTTCTGAGTACTGGCGCAGCATGTGGGCAATCCCGAGTACTGAATCAGCATGTGGGAAAATCCGAATCCCGGAGCAGCCTGTTGGGAAACCGGAGTACTTGCGCAGCATGTGGGTAATCCCGAGTACTGGAGCATCATGTGGGGAATCCCGAGTCCTGATGAAACATGTGGGGAAACCTGAGTACTGGAACAGCATGTGGGGAAACCCGAGTCCGGAAGCAGCATGTGGGGAATCCTGAGTACTGGAACAGCATGTGGGGAAACCTGAGTCCGGAAGCAGCAATTGGGGAAACCCGAGTCCTGGAACAGCATGTGGGGAAACATGAGTACAGGAGCAGCATGTGGGGAATCCTGAGTCCTGAAGCAGCATGTGGGGATACCTGAGTACTAGAGCATCATGTGGGGAATCCCGAGCACTGGAGCAAAAAGTGGGGAAACCGGAGTACTGGAACATCATGTGAGGAATGCTGAGTACTGGAGCAGCATGTGGGGAATCCCAGGTCCTGAATCAGCATGTGGGCAAATCTGAGTACTGGAGCAGCATGTGGGGAAACCCGAGTCCTGGAACAGCATTAGCGGAAATCCGAGTCCTGAAGCAGCATGTGGGGAAACCTGAGTCCTGGAAAATCATGTGGGGAATGCCGAGTACTGGAGCAGCATGTGTGGAAACCCGAGTCCTGGAGCAGCATGTGGGAAACCCGAGTCCTGGAACAGCATGTGGGGAAACCTGAGTACTGGAGCAGCATGTGGGGAACCCAGAGTACTGATGCAGCATTTGGGAATCCCGATTACTGGAGCAGAATGTGGGGAATCCCGAGTCCTGGAACATCATGTGGGGAAATGTGAGTACTGGAGCAGCATGTGGGGAAACCCGAGTCCTGGAGCAGCTTGTTGGGAAACCAGAGTACTTGCGCAGCATGTGAGGAAACCCGAGTCCTGAAGCAGCATGTGGGGAAATGTGAGTACTGGAGCAGCATGAAGGGAAACCCGAGTCCTGGAACAGCATGTGGTGAAACCCGAGTCCTGGAGCAGCATGTGGGGAAACCTGAGTAATGAAGCAGCATGTGGGGAAACCTGAGTACTGATGCAGCATTTGGGAAATCCCGATTACTGGAGCAGAATGTGTGGAATCCCGAGTCCTGGAGCATCATGTGGGGAAATGTGAGTACTGAAGCTGCATGTGGGGAAACCCGAGTCCTGGAGCAGCATGTGGGGAAACCCGAGTCCTGGAGCAGCATGTGGTGAAACCCGAGTCCTGAAGCAGCATGTGGGGAAACCTGAGTAATGAAGCAGCATGTGGGGAAACCTGGGTACTGATGCAGCATTTGGGAAATCCCGATTACTGGAGCAGAATGTGTGGAATCCCGAGTCCTGGAGCATCATGTGGCGAATCTCGAGTACTGGAGCAGCATGTGGGAATCCCAAGTACTGGAGCATTATGTGGGGAAACCGGAGTACTGGAGCAGCATGTGGGGAATCCCGAGCACTGGAGCAGCATATGGGGAAACCGGAGTACTGGAACATCATGTGGGGAATCCCGAGTACTGGAGCAGCATGTGAGGAAACCTGAGTACTGGAGCAGCATGTGCAGAATCCCGGGTACTGGAGCAGCATGTGGAGAAAACTGAGTACTGGAGCAGCAAGTGGGGAGTCGCGAGTACTGGAGCAGCATGTGGGAAATCCTGAGTACTGGAGCATCAGGTGGGCAAAACCGAGTCCAGGAGCATCATGTGGGAAAACCTGAGTACTGGAGCAGCATGTGGGGAAACCCGAGTCCTGGAGCAGCGTGTTGGGAAACCAGAGTGCTTGCGCAGCATGTGGGGAATCCTGAGTACTGATGCAGCATTTGGGAAATCCCGATTACTGGAGCAGAATGTGTGGAATCCCGAGTCCTGGAGCATCATGTGGGGAAATGTGAGTACTGAAGCTGCATGTGGGGAAACCTGAGTCCTGGAACAGCATGTGGGGAAACCCGAGTCCTGGAGAATCATGTGGGGAAACCTGAGTCCTGAAGCAGCATATTGAGAAACCCAAGTCCTGAAGCAGAATCTGGGGAATCCCGAGTACTTGTGCAGCATGTGGGGAATCCCGAGTACTTGCGCAGCATGTGGGGAAACCCGAGTACTTGCGCAGCATGTGGGTAATCCCGAGTACAGGTTCATCACGTGGGGAATCTCAAATACTGCAGCAGCATGTGGGGAAACCTGAGTACAGGAGCATCACGTGGGGATTCCCAAGTACTGGAGCAGCATGTGGGGAATCCCAAGCACTGGAATTGCATTTGGGAAATCCGAGTACGAGAGCAACATGTGGGGAAACCTGAGTACTGGAGCAGCATGTGGGGAATCCCGAGTACTGGAGCAGCATGTGCAGAAACCCGAGTCCTGAAGCAGCATTTGGGGAAACCCGTGTACTGCAGCAGCATGTGGGGAATCCTGACTACTGGAGCAGCATGTGGGGAATTCCGATTACTGGAGCAGCATTTGGGGAATTCTTATTACTGGAGCAGCATGTGGGGAAATCTGTGTCCTGAAGCTTCATGTGGGGAATCCTGAGTACTGGAGCAGCATGTGGGGAATCCTGACTACTGGAGCAGCATGTGGGGAATTCCGAATACTGGTGCTGCATTTGGGGAATTCCGATTACTGGAGCAGCATGTGGGGAAATCTGTGTCCTGAAGCTTCATGTGGGGAATCCTGAGTACTGGAGCAGCATGTGGGGAATCCCAAGTACTGGAGCATCATGTGGGGAAACCCAAGTCCTGAAGCAGCATTTGGGGAAAACCGAGTACTGGAGCAGCATGTGGGGAATCCCAAGTACTGGAGCATCATGTGGGGAAACCTGAGTCCTGAAGCAGCATTTGGGGAAACCCGTGTACTGCAGCAGCATGTGGGGAAAACCGAGTACTGGAGCTGCATGTGGGGAATCCTGACTACTGGAGCAGCATGTGGGGAATTCCGATTACTGGAGCAGCATGTGGGGAAATCTGTGTCCTGAAGCTTCATGTGGGGAAATCCCGAGTACTGGAGCAGCACGTGGGGAAACCTGATTACTGAAGCAGCATGTGGGGAAACCTGAGTACTGGAGCAGCATGAGAGGAATCCCGAGTACTGGAGCTGCATCTGGGTAATCCCGAATATTGCAGAAGCATGCCGGCATACCTGAGTCCTGAAGCAGCATGTGGGGAAACCCGAGTCCTGGAGCAGCTTGTTGGATAACCAGAATACGTGCGCAGCATTTGGGGAATCCCGAGTACTGGAGCATCATGTGGAAATCCCAAGTACTGGAGCATTATGTGGGGAAACCGGAGTACTGGAGCAGCATGTGGGGAATCCCGAGCACTGGAGCAGCATATGGGGAAACCGGAGTACTGGAACAACATGTGGGGAATCCCGAGTACTGGAGCAGCATGTGAGGAAACCTGAGTACTGGAGCAGCATGTGGAGAAAACTGAGGACTGGAGCAGCAAGTGGGGAGTCGCGAGTACTGGAGCAGCATGTGGGAAATCCTGAGTACTGGAGCATCAGGTGGGCAAAACCGAGTCCAGGAGCATCATGTGGGCAAAACCGAGTCCAGGAGCATCATGTGGGAAAACCCGAGTCCTGGAGCAGCTTGTTGGGAAACCAGAGTACTTGCGCAGCATGTGGGGAATCCCAAGTACTGGAGCAGCATGTATGGAATCCCGAGTACTGGAGCATTATGTGGGGAAACCGGAGTACTGGAACATCATGTGGGGAATCCCGGGTACTGGAGCAGCATGTATGGAATCCCGAGCATTGGAGCAGCATGTGGGAAAACCGGAGTACTGGAACATCATGTGGGGAATCCCGAGTACTGGAGCAGCATGTGGGGAAACCTGAGTACTGGAACAGCATGTGTGGAAACCCGAGTACTGGAGCAGCATGTGGGGAAACCTGAGTACTGGAACAGCATGTGGGAAAACCCGAGTACTGGAGCAGCATGTGGGGAAACCTGAGTCCTGGAGCAGCATGTCGGGAAACCCGAGTACTGGAGCAGCATGTGGGGAATCCCAGGTCCTGAATCAGCATGTGGGGAAATCTGAGTACTGGAGCAGCATGTGGCGAAACCCAAGTACTGGAGCAGCATGTGGGGACTGCCGAGTACTGGAACTGCATCTGTGTAATGCCGAATACTGCAGCAGATTGTGGGGAAGCCTGAGTACTGGAGCAGCATGTGGGCAAACCCGAGTCCTGGAGCAGCATGTGGGGAAACCTGAGAACTGGAGCATCATGTCGGGAATCCCAAGTACTGGAGCAGCATGTGTAGAATCCCGAGTTCTGGAGCAGCATGTGGGGAAACCCGAGTACTGAAGCATTATGTGGGGAACTTGGAGTACTGGAGCAGCAGGTGGGGAAATCCGAGTACTGGAACATCACGTGGGTAAACCCGAGTCCTGGAGCAGCATGTGGGGAAACCCGAGTACTGGAACAGCATGTGGGGAATCCTGAGTACTGCAGCAGCATGTGGGGAAACCTGAGTCCTGGATCAACATGTGGGGAAATCTGAGTCCTGCAGCAGCATGTGGGAAACCTGAGTCCTGGATCAACTTGTGGGGAAACCTGAGTCCTGCAGCAGCATGTGGGAAAACCCGAGTACTGGAGCACATGTGGGGAATCCCGAGTCCTGAAGCAGCATGTGGGGATACCTGAGTACGAGAGCATCATGTAGGGAATCCCGAGCACTGGAGCAGAAAGTGGGGAAACCGGAGTACTGGAACATCATGTGAGGAATGCTAAGTACTGGAGCAGCATGTGGGGAATCCCAGGTCCTGAATCAGCATGTGCGGAAATCCAAGTCCTGAAGCAGCATGTGGGGAAACCTGAGTCCTGGAACATCATGTGGGGAATGTCGAGTACTGGAGCAGCATGAAGGGAAACCCAAGTACTGGAGCAGCATGTGGGAAACCCGAGTCCTGGAACAGCATGTGGGGAAACCTGAGTACTGGAGCAGCATGTGGGGAATCCCGAGCACTGTAGCAACATGTGGGGAAACCCGAGTCCTGGAGCAGCATGTGGGGAAACCTGAGTACTGGAGCAGCATGTGGGAAATCCCGAGTACTGGAGCAGCACGTGGGGAAGCCTGATTACTGGAGCAGCATGGGGGGAAACCTGAGTACTGGAGCAGCATGAGAGGAATCCCGAGTACTGGAGCTGCATCTGGGTAATCCCGAATACTGCAGAAGCATGCCGGCATACCTGAGTCCTGAAGCAGCATGTGGGGAAACCCGAGTCCTGGAGCAGCTTGTTGGATAACCAGAATACGTGCGCAGCATGTGGGGAATCCCGAGTACTGGAGCAGCATGTGGGAATCCCAAGTACTGGAGCATTATGTGGGGAAACCGGAGTACTGGAGCAGCATGTGGGGAATCCCGAGCACTGGAGCAGCATATGGGGAAACCGGAGTACTGGAACATCATGTGGGGAATCCCGAGTACTGGAGCAGCATGTGAGGAAACCTGAGTACTGGAGCAGCATGTGCAGAATCCCAAGTACTGGAGCAGCATGTGGAGAAAACTGAGTACTGGAGCAGCAAGTGGGTAGTCGCGAGTACTGGAGCAGCATGTGGGAAATCCTGAGTCCTGGAGCATCATGTGGGCAAAACCGAGTCCAGGAGCATCATGTGGGAAAACCTGAGTACTGGAGCAGCATGTGGGGAAACCCGAGTCCTGGAGCAGCTTGTTGGGAAACCAGAGTACTTGCGCAGCATGTGGGGAATCCCGAGTACTGGAGCAGCATGTGTGGAACCCCGAGTACTGGAGCATTATGTGGGGAAACCGGAGTACTGGAACATCTTGTGGGGAATCCCGAGTACTGGAGCAGCATGTATGGAATCCCGAGCATTGGAGAAGCATGTGGGGAAACCGGAGTACTGGAACATCATGTGGGGAATCCCGAGTACCGGAGCAGCATGTGGGGAATCCCGAGTCTTGAAGTAGCATGAGGTGAAACCCAAGTACTGGAACAGAATGTGGGGAATCCCGAGTCTTGAAGTAGCATGTGGTGAAACCGGAGTACTGGAACATCATGTGGGGAATCCCGAGTACTGGAGCAGCATGTGGGGAATCCCGAGTCTTGAAGTAGCATGTGGGGAAACCGCAGTACTGGAACATCATGTGGGGAATCCCGAGTACTGGAGCAGCATGTGGTGAATTCCGAGTCTTGAAGTAGCATGTGGGGAAACCTGAGTACTGGAGCAGCATGTGGGGAAACCCGAGTACTGGAGCAGCATGTGGGGAATGCCGAGTACTGGAGCTGCATCCGGGTAATCCCGAATACTGCAGCAGATTGTGGGGAAGCCTGAGTACTGGAGCAGCATGTGGGCAAACCCGAGTCCTGGAGCAGCATATGGGGAAACCTGAGAACTGGAGCATCATGTCGGGAATCCCAAGTACTGGAGCAGCATGTGTAGAATCACTTGGAGTACTGGAGCAGCAGGTGGGGAAACCCGAGTACTGGAACATCACGTAGGTAAACCCGAGTCCTGGAGCAGCATGTGGGGAAACCCGAGTACTGGATCAGCATGTGAGGAAAGCTGACTACTGGAACAGCATGTGGGGAATCCTGAGTACTGCAGCAGCATGTGGGGAAACCTGAGTCCTGGAGCAGCATGTGGGGAAACCTGAGTCCTGGAGCAGCATGTGGGGAATCCTGAGTACTGCAGCAGCATGTGGGGAAACCTGAGTCCTGGAGCAGCATGTGGGGAAACCTGAGTCCTGCAGCAGCATGTGGGAAAACCCGAGTACTGGAGCACATGTGGGGAAATCCGAATCCTGGGGCAGCTTGTTGGGAAACCTGAGTATGATAGCATCATGTAGGGAATCCCGAGCACTGGAGCAGAAAGTGGGGAAACCGGAGTACTGGAACATCATGCGAGGAATGCTGAGTACTGGAGCAGCATGTGGGGAATCCCAGGTCCTGAATCAGCATGTGCGGAAATCCAAGTCCTGAAGCAGCATGTGGGGAAACCTGAGTCCTGGAACATCATGTGGGGAATGCCGAGTACTGGAGCAGCATGAAGGGAAACCCAGGTACTGGAGCAGCATGTAGGAAACCCGAGTCCTGGAACAGCATGTGGGGAAACCTGAGTACTGGAGCAGCATGTGGGGAAACCAGAGTACTGGAACATCATGTGGGGAAACCTGAGTACTGATGCAGCATTTGGGGAATCCCGATTACTGGAGCAGAATGTGAAGAATCCCGAGTCCTGGAGCATCATGTGGGGAAATGTGAGTACTGGAGCAGCATGTGGGGAATTCCGAGTCCTGAAGCTGCATGTGGGGAAACCTGAGTACTGGAGCAGCATGAAGGGAAACCCGAGATTTGCAGGAGCATGTTGGGAATCCCGAGTCCTGGAGCAGCATGTGGTGAAACCTGAGTCCTGAAGCAGCATGTGGGGAAACCTGAGTAATGAAGCAGCATGTGGGGAAACCTGAGTACTGATGCAGCATTTGGGAAATCCCGATTACTGGAGCAGAATGTGGGGAGTCCCGAGTCCTGGAGCATCATGTGGGGAAATGTGTGTACTGAAGCTGCATGTGGGGAAACCTGAGTACTGGAGCAGCATGTGGGGAAACCTGAGAACTGGAGAATCATGTGGGGAAACCTGAGTACTGGAGCAGCATGTGGGGAATCCCGAGTACTTGCGCAGCATGTGGGGAATCCCGAGTACTGGAGCAGCATGTGGGGAATCCCGAGTACAGGAGCATCACGTGGGGGATCCCAAGTACTAGAGCAGCATGTGGGGATCCCGGGGAACTGGAGTTGCATCTGGGTATCTCGAATACTGCAGCAGCATGTGGGGAAACATGAGTACAGGAACATCACGTGGGGAATTCCAAGTACTGGAGCAGCATGTGGGGAATCCCAAGCACTGGAGATGCATGTGGGAAATCTGAGTACGAGAGCATCATGTGGGGAAACCTGAGTACTGGAGCAGCATGTGGTGAATCCTGAGTGCTGGAGCAGCACGTGGGGAAACCCAAGCACTGGAGATGCATGTGGGAAATCCGAGTACGAGAGCATCATATGGGGAAACCTGAGTACTGGAGCAGCATGTGGTGACTCCCGAGTACTGGAGCAGCATGTGGAGAAAACTGAGTACTGGAGCAGCATGTGGGAAATCCCGAGTACTGGAGCAGCATGTGGGAAAACCTGATTACTGCAGCAGCAAGTGTGGGAAACCTGAGTACTGGAGCAGCATGAGAGGAATCCCGAGTACTGGAGCTGCATCTGGGTAATCCCGAATACTGCAGAAGCATGCCGGCATACCTGAGTACTGGAGCAGCATGTGGGGAAACCGGAGTCCTGGAGCAGCTTGTTGGATAACCAGAATACGTGTGCAGCATGTGGGTAATCCCGAGTACTGGAGCAGCATGTGGGAATCCCGAGTACTGGAGCATTATGTGGGGAAACCGGAGTACTGGAGCAGCATGTGGGGAATCCCGAGCACTGAAGCAGCATATGGGGAAACCGGAGTACTGGAACATCATGTGGGGAATCCCGAGTACTGGAGCAGCATGTGAGGAAACCTGAGTACTGGAGCAGCATGTGCAGAATCCCGAGTACTGGAGCAGCATGTGGAGAAAACTGAGTACTGGAGCAGCAAGTGGGGAGTCGCGAGTACTGGAGCAGCATGCGGGGAAACCCGAGTCCTGGAGCAGCTTGTTGGGAAACCAGAGTACTTGCGCAGCATGTGGGGAATCCCGAGTACTGGAGCAGCATGTGTGGAATCCTGAGTACTAGACCATTATGTGGGAAACCGGAGTACTGGAACATCCTGTGGGGAATCCCGGGTACTGGAGCAGCATGTGTGGAATCCCAAGCATTGGAGCAGCATGTGGGGAAACCGGAGTACTGGAACATCATGTGGGGAATCCCGAGTACTGGAACAGCATGTGGGGAAACCCGAGTCCTGGAGCAGCATGTGAGGAATCCCGAGCATTGGAGCAGCATGTGGGGAAACCAGAGTACTGGAACATCATGTGTGGAATCCCGAGTATTGGAGCAGCATGTGGGGAATCCCGAGTACTGGAGCAGCATGTGGGAAAACCTGAGTACTGGAGCAGATGTGGGGAAACCCGAGTTCTGGAGCAGCATGTGGGGAATCCTGAGTACTGGAACAGCATGTGGGATGACCCGTGTACTGGGGCAGCATGTGGGGAAATCCTAGTTTTGAAGCAGCATGTGGGGAATCCTGAGTACTGGAGCAGATGTGGGGAAACCCGAGTCCTGAAGCAGCATGTGATGAAACCCGAGTACTAGAGCATCCTGTGCGGAATCCCGTGGACTGGAGCAGCATGTGGGGAATCCTGAGTACTGGAACAGCATGTGGGAAGACCCGAGTACTGGGGCAGGCTGTGGGGAAACCCCAGTCCTGGAGCAGTTCATGGGGAAATCCCATCTTTGGAGCAGCGCGAGGTGATACTCACGTCCTGGTGCAGAACAACGTACCTTTTGCACCTGAACACTGGTGAGGAGCAGACTGTAGTAGAAGCAGGCTGTTATTGGATTTGTGGGGAAAGTGAGGACTGCAGATGCTGGAGATCAGAGCTGAAAATGTGTTGCTGGAAAAGCGCAGCAGGTCAAGCAGCATCCAAGGAGCAGGAGAATCGACGTTTCAGGCATGAGCCCTTCTTCAGGAATGAGGAAAGTGTGCCCAGCAGGCTAAGATAAAAGGTAGGGAGGATGGACTTGGGGGAGGGGCATCGGAAATGCGATAGGTGGAAGGAGGTTAAGGTGAGGGTGATAGGCCGAAGTGGAGGTGAGGGCGGAGAGGTCAGGAAGAAGATTGCAGGTTAGGAAGGCGGTGGTGAGTTCGAGGGATTTGACTGAGACAAGGTTGGGGGAGGGGAAATGAGGAAACTGGAGAAATCTGAGTTCATCCCTTGTGGTTGGAGGGTTCCTAGGCGGAAGATGAGGCACTCTTCCTCCAGCCGTCGTGTTGCTATGGTCTGGTGATGGAGGAGTCCAAGGACCTGCATGTCCTTGGTGGAGTGGGCGGGGGAGTTGAAGTGTTGAGCCACGGGGTGGTTGGGTTGGTTGGTCCGGGTGTCCCAGAGGTGTTCTCTGAAACGTTCCGCAAGTAGGTGGCCTGTCTCCCCAATATAGAGGAGGCCACATCGGGTGCAGCGGATGCAATACATGATGTGTGTGGAGGTGCAGGTGAATTTGTGGCGGATATGGAAGGATACCTTGGGGCCTTGGATGGAAGTAAGGGGGGAGGTGTGGGCGCAAGTTTTGCATTTCTTGCGGTTGCCGGGGAAGGTGCCGGGAGTGGAGGTTGGGTTGGTGGGGGGTGTGGACCTGACGAGGGAGTCACGGAGGGAGTGGTCTTTTCGGAACGCTGATAGGGGAGGGGAGGGAAATATATCCCTGTTGGTGGGGTCTGTTTGGAGGTGGCGGAAATGACAATGGATGATGCGATGTATATGGGGTGGTAGGTGAGGACCAGTGGGGTTCTGTCCTGGTGGCGATTGGAGGGACGGGGCTCAAGGGCGGAGGAGCGGGAAGTGCAGGAGATGCGGTGGAGGGCATCGTCGATCACGTCTGGGGGGAAATTACGGTCTTTAAAGAAGGAGGCCATCTGGGTTGTACAGTGTTGGAACTGTCCTCCTGGGAGCAGATGTGGCGGAGACGAAGGAATTGGGAATATGGGATGGCGTTTGTACAGGGGGCAGAGTGGGAAGAGGTGTTGTCTAGGTAGCTGTGGGAGTCGGTCGGATTATAGTAAATGTCCGTGTTGATTCGGTCGCCCGAGATAGAAATGGAAAGGTCTAGGAAGGGAGGGAGGAGTCTGAGATGGTCCAGGTGAATATGAGGTCAGCGTGGAAGGTGTTGGTAAAATGGATGAACTGTTCAACCTCCTCATGGGAGCACGAGGCAGCGCGGATACAGTCATTGATGTAGCGGAGGAAACGGTGAGGGGTGGTGCCAGTGTAGCTGCGGCAGACGGAGTGTTACACAAATCCGTCGAAGAGGCAGGCATAGCTGGGGCCCATACGGGTGCCCATGGCTACTCCTTTAGTTTGGAGGAATGGGAGGATTGGAAAGAGAAGTTGTTCAGGGTGAGGACCAGTGCAGTCAGTCGAAGGAGGGTGTCAGTGGAAGGGTACTGGTTGGTACGGCGGGAAAGGAAGAAGCGGAGGGCTTTGAGTCCTTCGTGATGGGGGAGCGAGGTGTACAGGGATTGGATGTCCATGGTGAAGATAAGGCGTTGGGGACCGGGGAAGCGAAAATCATGGAGGAGGTGGAGGGCGTGGGTGGTGTCCCGAACGTAGGTGGGGAGTTCTTGGACTAAGGGGGACAGGACCGTGTCGAAGTACACAGAGATGAGTTCGGTGGGGCAGGAGCAGGCTGAGACAATGGGTCGGCCGGGGCAGTCAGGTTTGTGGATTTTGGGCAGGAAGTAGAAACAGGCGGTGCGGGGTTGTGGGACTATGAGGTTGGAGGTGGTGGATGGGAGATGCCCTGAGGTGATGAGGTTATGGATGGTCTAGGAAATGATGGTTTGGTGATGGGAGGTGGGTTCATGGTCAAGGGGGCAGTAGGAGGAGGTGTCCGTTAGCTGGCGTTTAGCCTCAGCGGTGTAAAGGTCGGTGCGCCAAACCGCTGCGGCGTGGTGGTAGTGCAGGTTAGTGATGTCACTGGGGGCGGAAGTAGCTGTGGTGACGACAGAAACGGTGTTATTCCCGATAGCCATGGACCCTACGGAGGCCGCGAATCTGTTGGCGATGGTCTTCCTGGCGATCGTGGAGGCAGTTGTCTGGGCGGCGATCACGGAGGCTGCAAGGTCGGTGGGGGCAGAGGTGACGTCATGGTTCGCGGCGGCAGTTGCTGCTGCGGGCGCTGCAATGGCCGCGTGGTTTATGGCGCCCGAGTGATTTTGGAGGCCGATGGAAGATTCTGGAACAGTTGAGGAACCCAGAGTGAGGGAGTAAGTACATGCAAGTTTTTGGTACTTACTGTCTTTAATTTCCGATATGGCCAGGAAGAACTGTTTGTTTAGTGTATGGATTCTTCTGTGAATGAAGAACAGTAGAGGACCTTTACAGGTCTGTGAGAGTGTTGTCCTGAGCTGGGGTAGGTCGAGTTGCAGGGAATGTAGGTAGTGGCGCATGGCTGCAAGCGTGGAGCAAAGGATCCGGAGGGAGGTCTGTTGCTGGAGGCTTCGGATTTGTTGTAGGTACTGGTTGTCCTGGTTGGGTCCAAATTTTTTTGGTCTGAATGTAGTCCGGATTCCATGCGGGGTCAGTCGGTTCCGTAGGCAGGTGCTGAGGAAGGAGATGTGGCTGTGGTAGTGAGTCTGTTTGAGAACGTGGCTGAAGAGCTTCTGGGCAGAGGAGATGACCTGGGGAGTGCAGTGAGAGAGGGACTCCTCCATCGCCAGACCATAGCAACATGACAGTTGGAGGAAGAGCGCCTCATCTTCCACCTAGGAACCCTCCAACCACAAGGGATGAACTCAGATTTCTCCAGTTTCCTCATTTCCCCTCCCCCACCTTGCCTCAGTCCCAACCCTCGAACTCAGCACCACCTTCCTAACCTGCAATCTTCTTCCTGACCTCTCCGCCCCCACCCCCACTCCGGTCTATCACCCTCACCTTAACCTCTTTCCACCTACCGCATTTCCAACGCCCCTCCCCAAAGTCCCTCCTCCCTATCTTTTATCTTAGCCTGCTGGACACACTTTCCTCATTCCTGAAGAAGGGCTCATGCCCGAAACGTCGATTCTCCTGCTCCTTGGATGCTGCCTGACCTTCTGTGCTTTTCCAGCAAAACATTTTCAGCTCTGTTATTGGATTTGCGCCTGGCACTGGTGGTCAGACCTCGTGTTGAGCAGCTGCTATTTGGAATTCTTTACCAGACTGTAACGTAAATCCTTTTAACTGTGTTACAACTATCTTTTCTCTAACTTGTTTTATACATGTTGTAAATAATGCTACTATTTTTCCTTTTAATCCCCTTTTGTATTCAAGGTTTGAACCTTGGTTCTTGTACCATATAATGGCACCATTAAAGACGGCATTATACGTCTGTACTGGAGTACATGTGATATTAAAGGAAATTCTATTCAGATCCTGAGGCACTCCGGGTGGAAAGTACACTAGTACAGCATTCAAATTTTAAAAATGATTTAAACAGAAAATATTCCTCCTTCTCTCACCTCTCCAAATACTGCATCATTGATGGCAAATGACCTTGAATCCACACTTCCATCGCAACCTGCACCCCTGCACATGCTTCCCAATGTCCCTCAAGCCTTTAATCTCATTTATTCCCTTCATGCTCCTTCAGCTCCTGATTTCCTCAATCACCACATTCACTTCATAACTCTTATGAAAACTCAGTAGCAACTCATAACAACACGTACCATCATTTGCCTTTCAGTCTTCATGATGACACCTAATATTTACCGAAAAAAAAATTCAGAATGCATCCTGATAGAAAATAAAGTTATCTGTCCACGGATGCTGTCACTACTGAAATTGAACACAATGGAGTTGGTACAAAAATATTTAATACATTTAAATTCTTTGAAATAATTCCTGATAAATATAAACATTTAATGTAAGTGCTTAATCCTTCTTGTCAATAGACATACCATTCAGATCTGAGTTGGACATTGAAATTATTTCAAGTAAGATTCAGACAGCGGTATCCATAGTCATAGTATGGAACCTTTTAACATCTTTATATAGGAAGAATATAACAAAAGCAAAAGACTTGCAGTTATACTTTTGGATATAACTGCCACCACTGTGTAATATCCTTGTTTGTACATCACACTGCCATCAACCAACCTTTGTCTATGCTGAGTTTAGAGCCTGTCTAATTCTGAGAAGTAGAGGACAGACCGTTGGTAAGTGTTTTAGCACAACTTGATAGGTTGAAAGAGGACTTCAGGTAACAGGTCAAGTGTATACATAATGCATACAGAAGGAGAGCCAGTTTTATCACTGTGAAGCTTACCTACACTTTTCAGCCCAGGACTCTTATACTTTCTGCTCTTTCCCAGAATGTTTACAGGCAACATTTGCACTTTAGCCAGGCTAGTGCTATCTTGCTGATAGTGTGGCTCCAACATCTCCAGCCTGCATTTGTACATCTGTCATTCCGTTTTGATTTTGTAACATCACTATATATGCCATAACTAACTGAAACTAATTCAACTCCTTCAATGAGTTGAACATAAAAAGCACTAGTCTTAGTTAATAATAGCAATGCAACATGAATATTAATTCCCATAATGAAATTAATGCCTTCACTCAAAAAGAAATAGATCTGTGCCTCTGTGTTTCCACAGTCTGTTGTGAAATGTGATGGCTATCAATGGGTCTCTGCACTGGCCTGAGGATCGCACAGGTCTTACAATTGATAATAAAATCCTCAATGTCTTTGAAGACTCCAAATCACCTCACCACTGACTAAGCTCTGACTCTGCAATTGGTAATCCCTACATGTCCCTGGTGCAGCTTCCCTTGGATGTCTTCCCAAAGAAAATCTGGAATTACTTGTTGTCCACAATTGCAAAATGTTCCCAGTTCACAAAATGTTTTCACAGACAACAAATTCTATCTTTGGTCTCATGAACCTTCAACACAATTCCCAATTATTGAAATATCCCTGGTCCATCAACTACTTCTGCTGGACCTGGCCAAGCCAACTACGGTTTGCTGGCCATTGTGTCATTGTCAACTGAGTGTATGACTGGAATTTGTACACACCAAGATCAATGAACAAAGAACAAAAAACAGAACAGCACAGAAACAAGCCCTTCAACTCTCCAAGCATGCGCAACCACATTTTGCCCTTCTATACTAAAACTGTCTTCACTTACAGGATCCATATCCTTCTATTTCTATCCTATTCATATATTCATCCAGGTGCTTTTTGAATGCTGCTATTCTGTCTGCTTCCACCACCTCCTCTAGCAATGCATACCAGGAAATCATCGAGGAGAAAGTGAGGTCTGCAGATGCTGGAGATCAAAGTTGAAACTTTATTGCTGGAACAGCACAGCAGGTCAGGCAGCATCCAGGGAACAGGAGATTCGACGTTTCGGGCACAGGCCCTTCTTCAGGATTCCTGAAGAAGGGCCTGTGCCCGAAACGTCGAATCTCCTGTTCCCTGGATGCTGCCTGACCTGCTGTGCTGTTCCAGCAATAAAGTTTCATACCAGGAAATCACCACCCTTTATATGGAAAATCTGCTTCACACATCTCTTTGAAACATTCCCCCTCACATCTTGAACCTGTATCTCTTTGTGATTGGCCTCTTCACCCTGGGAAAAAGTCTCATACTTTCCACTCTATCTATGCCATTCACAATCTTATAAACTTCTATTAGTTTGTTCCTCAACCTCCTACACTCCCATGAAAACAAACCCAGTGTACCCAACATTACTTGATAGCTAAAATCGCCTAATACCAGGCAACATCCTGATAAACCTTTTCTGTACCCTCTTTAAAGCATTCACATCCTTCTGCTGGTATTGTGACCAGAACTATTTGCAATATTCTAGGTGTGGTCGAACTAAAATCTATTCAACTGCAGCTTAAATTGTCTATTCTATACTCAATGTCCCTTCCAAGGAAGGCAAGCATACTATAAGCCTTTTTTACTAGCTTTTCTGCCTGCACGGCCACCTTCAGTGATTTGTGGACCTGCACACCCAGATCCCTATGTATATCAACATTTCCAAGGGTTCTGCCATTCACTGTCTAACTTCCACCAGTACATGGCCTTCCAAAATGCATCACTTAACATTTGTCTCAATTAAACTCTGCCTGTCATTTTTCTGCCCATACCTCCATCTATATCCGTCTGTATCCACTGACAATCTTCCTCACTATCCGCAGCTCCACCAATCCTTGTATCACCTGCAAACTTACCAATTTGACCAGCTACGTTTTCCTCCAGATCAATTATGTAGACCATGAACAGCAAAGGTCCAGGCACTGATCCCTGCTTTTTAATAGCATTTTGGCTTTGAAAAGCGACACTCCCTTCCCTGAGATCATCCTCCATCAATTCCTTCTCTTTGGTGAATGCTGACACAATGTATTTGTTTAAAACCTCACCTACTCTTTTGGCTTCACACAGAGATTTCCTCCTTTGTCCTTGGGTGGGTCAACTCTTTCCCTGGCCACCCTCCCACTTTTTATATATATACAAAAATCCTTGGGATTCTCCCTAAACCTGTTTTCTAACGACTTTTCATGACCCCTTTTAGACTTTCTAATTCCTTGTTTAAATTATTTCCTGCTTTCCTGCTTAAGCAAGAGCTTAAACTGTTCCCATCCTCCTAGATCTTACATATGTTTCCTTTTTCTTTCTGACCAAGGTCAAAGCATCCCTGGTCATGCAAGGTTCACGCAACTTACCATACCTATCCTTCATTCTTGCAGGAATGCACTTCTGCTTAATTCTTATCAACTACTGTTTGAAATTCTCCCACATGTCAGATGTAGATTTCACCTCAAACTGCCTCCTCCAATCATAAATCTCCAGTTCCTGCCTAATATTATTGTATTCTCCCAGCTTAACACCTTCACCTGAGGCCTGTTGTTATCCCTATCCATGAGTGTCTTAACACTCACAGTATTACGGCCATGACCTCCGAAATGCTCCCCCATTGAAACTTCACTCACCTGGCTGGGCTCATTTCCCAAAACCAAGTCTAATATAACCCCTTCCCTGGTTGGGCTGTTTAAATTTGTGTCAAGAATCCCTCCAGAATAGTCCTTATAAAGTCTGCCCATCCAACCCCCCAGTTAATATGGGAAGTTACAATCACCCAACACAACAACTCTGCTGTTTTTACAGCTTTCCAAAAGAAGACAGAGATGTAAATCAATGTTAAACTAATGACATCAGAAAGATTGTGATATTTACCCTGCAAATTGCTTGCCTGAAATGATTCTCAGCTCAGATCCTTCCTCCAACTTCCTCTCATGCTCACACCAAATTAGCCTGAACCCAAAACATAATTTCTCCAATCAATTAATGAATTTCGCTCAAAAGAGTATATGTGATTAGATTACAGTGTGGAAACAGGCCCTTCGGCCCAACAAGTCCACACCGACCCGCCGAAGCGAAACCCACCCATACCCCTACATTTACCCCTTACCTAACACTACGGGCAATTTAGTATGGCCAATTCACCTGACCCTGCACATCTTTGGACTGTGGGAGGAAACCGGAGCACCCGGAGGAAACCCACGCAGACACGGGGAGAATGTGCAAACTCCACACGGTCAGTCACCTGAGGCGGGAATTGAACCCGGGTCTCTGGCGCTGTGAGGCAGCAGTGCTAACCACTGTGCTGCCGTGCCGCCCTAGTTGAAGCTTGCTATGTTTTAATATCTTGAGGCCACCTCTGAATTATGTCTTGCTGTCTACTGATACACTTTGTAAAAAGGATTTGGTTCACAAATTGCCAGAAGCACAAACTCAAAATGGGGCGAATGAGGCCATCAAGGTACTGGGATCTTGTGATACAATAGAAGTAACAGTTTATGTTGTCAATCAATGAGATTTAAGGCAAATGGAAGTTACAAGGACAGTGATGCAGATAACAGGAAAATTAAAGTAAAATTTTATTCAGAAATCAAAAACAAAGAAATGAAAAGAATGATTAAAATAAGAGAGAAAGTACAGGAGGTAGAAGGGAAACGTAAGTGCACAAATTAATATGTGTGTTTCATGCTATAAAATGACTATGAATAATTTACTGCCAGCAGAAATGAGACTGCACAGTTTCAGATGGTCACGTTCTAGGCTGGAAAGGGTGAGAGACTTTAAAAGGATCCTGCATGTAAAGTATCAGCCCTAACATTCTGTTCTGGGTTTGAGTAATTTTAACAGGTGAAATGCATTAATATTCCAATAAGTATGAAGGCTGAAGACAAGCTCCCATTTTTGTAAGTATTTTCATAATGGCAAAGTAGCACTAATTGCAGTTATTCACAGCACACAGATTATCTCTTCCTCAGTACAAATTGCTGGGATACTTATACACTCATAACAGCATGCACATTAAATACGTTGGTGTTTTGCCAGCAGGTTCTAGGTTATTATTTCTGTATGTTTGAGAGATTAATTGCAAATTGGTCTGATGCATTGAACATTTCCTGGGAGAAAACCGACACTGCTTGCTGCAGCCAGGCACATTTTACTTTCAGCTGACACTGATGGCTAATGTACTGAATTAATAAATATTTAATGGAAATACTTCATCATATGTATTTGATCCATAATAATGTTGGACATTCATCCCTTGCATCTATCATTACCTTGGCAGCAGGACGGGAAAACTTGTTATTTTAAAATTTGGAAAACTTTGGGCAGGCAATAGCAAGTAGGAAACTGCTGCTCCACATCTCTTCCACTTTTCTCTGTTTCTGGCAGAAAGCCACACAGCATGCTGAAGATCCTTGAAGATCACTGAGGCCAGAGAGTCAGTTAAGTTTAGACACATATCGCTGTGGGAATAAATATACGAGCATGTTGCTTATACATCCAATTCCACAGAAAAAGGTGGATGACTGTATACCTTTTAATAAGTACTAGTTCATTGTCAAGCAGAGATGACAAGGAATTGTTCTTTGAAGCAAGAAAGATTTTATTGGGAAAGCTTTCCCTTTGGAACATCTTCTAGTAATGAAGAGTTTTGTTTTTAATTTATGATAATCTAATTTCACCATGACAAATTATTACGTTTTTTGTTCATGAAGATAGTCTCCTTATTGCAAATAGAAATTTTTGTTAATAAAAGAAATCTTTGTAAGCCAACTGTTTATGTAAAAATAGTTCTGATGAAATACTAGCAGATGATGATCTATCTTTAAAGTGATTGAGATGCATGTATGATAAGTTTTGTCCCATATCGAACCTGAATTGTTAATGGTCGTGATGTTGCTAGGAAGCTTTGAACAGAAATATACATGTGTAATTGCTAAGATTCAGTGTAGAATAATAAAGAATAGTTTTCAATATTGTATACCATTATGTTTAATGCACAAAACTGCAATGAATCCTGATGATGAAATCTATTCCTGTGGTTTCTGTGCTGTGCATTGGTAACAGGAGCTCAAAATAAAATGCGGCTTTCCAACAAATTGGCTTTTGAATGTTAAGTTCAGATGCAAGTTTCTAGTGTTTTATCAACAATGTTTATCATTTTATATTACGACATCAGGATAATCTGCCTCAGGCAGATACTAATATACTTGGTAAAAACAATGATTGTAGATGCTGGAAACCTGATTCTGGATTAGTGGTGCTGGAAAAACACAGCAGTTCAGGAGCTCAGGCAGCATCCGAGGATACTAATATACCAATGAGAAAGAAATTACAACATTTGTTTAATTTTTTTTATTCATTTGTGGGATTTGGGCATCGCTGGCTGACCAGCATTTACTGCCCCTCCCTATTTCTCTCATCATTCTTGTAATGCAAGAGTAAATAAGTGATCACACTGATCAATATCCACAGCAAACCTCACCTAGAAGGAATAATATTGAAGAGGAGGTTAAAAATAATGAGGTGCATAGATAAGGTGAATGGCAAATGTTGGGTTATCAAGGCCAGAGGGCATATTTTTAATGTGAGAGAAAAACAATTTTAAAGACACATGAGGGGCATTCCTTTTACACAGAGACTGGTTCATGTGTGGAATGAACTTCCAGAGGGAGTGATGGATGCGAGTACAGTTACAATGTTCAAAAGGCATTTTAGTAAGTACATGAATAAGAAATGTTTGAAGAGATATGGGTCAAGCACAGGCAGATGAGGCTAGTTTAGTTTGGCATGGATCGGTTAGATCGAATGGTCTGTTTCCATCTGTATGACTCCATGACTCTTTGACTATAATCAGTATCAAAGAACTCAGGAAGCAAATGCATGCATTGGGTGTTGATAGAAGCAAGGCAGGAGAGGAAGTAGAGTCTTGGCTCTTGACAAAGGTTCTGAGGAAGGGACACCAGACCCAAAACATTAACTCTGATTTCTCTCTACAAGTGCTGCCAGACCTGCAGAGCTTTTCCAGCAATTTCTGTTTTTGTTTCTTAGCTCATGACATTTTGTCGCGACCTATCAAATTAATGATCCACAAAAGCAACATTCAGAAGGATACCTGAAATTTACTTCACAGACTCCATTGCATTCATGGGATTCCATATAAAAGTAACAAAGTGATAACTTTGTGAAATCCATGTCCTCAGAATTTAAAACCTTGCAAATCAGCAATACACATGTTGGCCTAGATTTTGGATTCAGAAAAACAGCGAGGTTATCTGTGCTTATTTTTTCTGTGAATAAATCAGATGTCTACTTCTGGAGTTGACATGTGATGTTAAGTATAATACTGAGGAGGATGATATCCCAGTTAACCTGTTCTCCACAGGCTGAACAATTACAACACTCTATTGAGTAGTATGCAATTGAAACCTATGTAAGGGCAGTAAATAGGTGTACATAGTGTTATGAAATGGCGTAAACCTCTCGGCTAATTTAAACCAGCCATACAGAAAAGATTCACCTCATGCTGTATTCTGTTAAAATTTGAGAGACAAAGAATTATCTCAGAGGTCATTATTTAAAGTAAAAATTAATATATTTATTCTTTAAATCCAACAGAGAATATTAAAACTAACAACTATTTACAACTCCTTTCTTTTGTATCTATTTTTACCTCCCACTAAGCAATATTAGTCCAATAAAATCCTGATTAAGATTTTTTAAAAGTTTCAATAACCAGTCAGCTTTGTCGATTCTCCTTGCTAGTTTTTCAGCTCTCTCCTACCTGATCTTACATAGGGGAACGCTAAATTTCTTTCCATCTATCCCACAAATTACCATACTCTCAGGTAATAGATCATAAAAAGTGCAAATTCACTCATCCCTCACTATCAGTGACTGGTTAGATACTGTATCTTTCAAAATTATAACTTCTTGTCCTTCTACCCCTGTTCCTTCTGAGTAAACTTTACCCACAGAGATGGTTTTTTTAATAGAGATCAGCTACTGACTCTATACCCAGACCCTGCCTAGGCTGTGCATTCTCCTGCAGCTCCTTGGCTCTTCTTGTGGTTTCTTTTGCTACTTTCACTAATGCCACTGACTTAATTTCTTTTACCACATGTTTTACCACACTGCCTTTCTTTAATGACCAGCACTGTGACTTTACACATCCCATTTTTCCCAGTGTCCTTCTGAAACCACTGTAATTTTCTGTGCCCCACTCCATTACAGTGAAAACACCTGAGGGCTGTCACCTCCTTTCCATCCTCTTGGGCTTATTTTTTAGCCTGTGGTAAAGAATTACCAATGTGCTCTACTCTTTGTTTTGTAGTGTAGAATCTCACCTTCTCCCAACTTCTATCTCTCGCTGGACGAAATTCTGGCTGGAAGCCAACATGTATTCATCTGTTAATTCTGCTGCCCGGCTCACTTCCTGAACTTTTTGCTCCTCCATGTGAATTATTGTCATCGCTGGAAGTGAGTTTTTGAACTTGTCCAGCAGAATAATCTCTCGTAGTGCCTCATAGGTCCTATCTATCTTTCAAGCATACACCCTTCTATCAAAATGACTATGCTTAATTCTTTCGAACTCAGCATAAGTCTGACCTGGTTTCTTCTATATGTTTCTGAACAACTGTCTATATGTTTCTGGTCCCAATTCATAAGCACTTAAAATAGCCTGTTTGACCTCTTCATAATCTGTTGACGCCTCATTTGATTGCGCGGCAAATACCGCTTTGACAGATAGATAGACAGACAGACAGATACCGATAGAGCTTTGACCAAGGGTCAGTTAGACTCAAAACATCAGCTCTTTTCTCTTCTTACAGATGCTGCCAGACCTGCTGAGGTTTTCCAGCATTTTTTCTTTTGATTTCAAATTCCAGCATCGGCAGTAATTTGCTTTTATGCGGCAAATACCTCACTAGCTCTGCCTGCCAATTTAGCCTGAACTAGCATTACCCATTAATCCTTGGACCATTCCATCTGCCTAGCCAACTTTTCAAATGAAATAAAGAAGGCTTCAACATCTCTCTCATAAAAATGCGACAAAGTTTTGACATATTTGTATATATCACTACCTTCTCTTTTAACCTCCATCCTGTTAACTTGACTTTGCTGACGAAGGCACAACTTCTCAAGTTCAAATTCCCTCTCTTTTGACTCTCCCTTTCTTCTCTCTCTCTCTCTGTTTGCTCAGCTAAGAACCTTCTCTCCCTTTTCCCTCTCTCTCTTTCTTCTCACTCTCTTTCGCTTTCTTCACCCTCTCTTTCTATTTCTCTCTCCTTTTGTTTATCTTCTAACTCCATTTTCCACAATTGTAATTAGCTTTTCAACCTCTGCTGCACTTGTCTGTTTCTCTGATACACATAATTGTTTGAGTAATTCCTTTACAATTTCAGGGAGAAAGTGAGGTCTGCAGATGCTGGAGATCAGAGCTGAAAATGTGTTGCTGGAAAAGCGCAGCAGGTCAGGCAGCATCCAAGGAACAGGAGAATCGACGTTTCGGGCATAAGCCTGAAGAAGGGCTTATGCCCGAAACGTCGATTTTCCTGTTCCTTGGATGCTGCCTGACCTGCTGCGCTTTTCCAGCAACACATTTTCAGCTTTACAATTTCAGCTTGACTTTTGTCCTTGGTTAAACCTAAATCTAACTTCTTTTCAAAAAGTATGGCCTTCTCCTTTCCTTTTAAACTTTCTTAGCAAATTCGAGAATCATCTTCAAATCCCAGAACCTCTTTAGCAATTTTAAGAGCCATTTCTCTCAGTTTTAATTTAACCAACGACAAGTCACTGAAATTAAACAAATTGTCTCACCTATGTTTTATTTAAAGATCTAGGAAACTAACCTGGAAGTGTTTAAATCTACTGGGCCTTTTCTTACCCCAAATCTATTCAAATCTCAGAGTGAATCTGTCTAACCCTGTTCAAGTCGCAAAAAAAGCCTCCAATCTGTTACAACCCCGGGTAAACTCCTCAGCTAATTTAAACCAGCCACACAGAAAAGATTTATCTTGTGCTGTAATCTGTTAAAATTTGAGAGCCAAAGTGCTCTCCCAGAGGTCAATATTAACAATTAAGGTAAAAATTAACAATTTCATTCTTTAAGTCCAACAAAGAATATTAAAACTAACAACTATTTCCAACTCCTTTCTCTTAAATCTATCGTTTACCTCCCACTCTGCAATATTAGTCCAATAAAATCCCGATTAAGATTTTTTTAAAAATCATGTTTCAAAAACCCTTCAGCTTTGTCGATTCTCCTTGCTTGCTTTTCAACTCTCTTAAAAGTACAGTACACTTCTACATCTTCATAACAACACCCAATCACTACCTGCTTATTATTTCATGAAATATTACGGCTAGTTTTCTCAGGTGTCAGTGATTTGTCAATGGTGTAATTAATCATAATAACATCAAACAAAATTTCTGGCACTAAATATTTAACTTAACAGATATGGAGTCTGACTCCTTTGCAATTAAGAATTTTTATTACATTTTTTCCTAGCTTTTCATTTCTCTCTTAATTCTAACACACTTTCAGTCTCATTATTTTGTTTTATTCAACTAGTTTAAAATAAATCTATACTTTCTGGTTGACCTCCCTACAAGATTTAGTGATGATTTCTGAGTCAGATTATTTGAGGATTAATGCTTTTGCTTATCCTTCTCAGACATAACCACAGAATAAATAGGAGGAACATTGGATCATTTGTCCCTGCAAACCTGTTCTCACATTCAGTAAGATCATGGCTGGTCATCTACATCAACCCATCTCCTCACACAGTCCCCATTCCCTTAGGTTCCCTTAGAATTGAAAAATCTATCAGCCTCTAGATACCACACATGGCACAAATGCTATTGAGAGGGTACTCATGATTGACAGATGTGCAATGACAGCAAATCATTGCTGGAGATATACTCAGCCAGGAAAAGGAGGGAGTATTCCATCATATAGGTCATGTAGATGTGATGGAATACTTGGATGAATGCAGTACAAATAACATTCAAGACACTTGACACCATTCAGGACAAACTTGCCCACTTGATTGCATAAATGTTCAATCATTCCACCACCAATACTTAGTAGCAGCAGTGTGTGTTGTCTCTAAGATGCATTACAGAAATTTATCAAAGATCCTTAAACAGCAACACGTGTGCCAATCCAGAGAGAGGCAACTCAATGCTAAGCAAATCAGCTGCTTGTTGAGCTCACTGTTTATGCTTAATTTCCTTAACTGATGGTTGCAAAGTCAATTGCTACTCAATAATGAGGAATTTTACACTGCAAGACCTAAAGCTATTAAATTAAAATTATCCACACTCATCTCACTCAGATCCACAACTACCAGGAAGAGAGACTTCAGTTTCACCATTCCGGGCAAGATTCGAATCAACAAAGAGATGTGATCTCACCCAATATATTATTCATTCCTTTGATCTCTTTTTCTTTTAAAAGTAAGAATCAGATGGAGGTAGATTTAAAATGCTCTACATTTTGTGGGATGTAGAAAGTGCACTTTATTACATCACATGCAAAACAAAGACAACCCAATCTTTTGTTGCCCTATTTATTTCCTGGTGCTGACACACCAGAGTAATGATACTGTGCCACATGCAATAGTGAGAATAATGAGACTCTAGCTTTCTACAATAATAAATATTCGGGAGTTGTGGCAATCTTGCGAAGAATGTCTTTGGGGCCTTATTTAAATTTTCTGAGTCTTTTTAACACTTATGTATTAACATTTCATATGAGGTCATTCTTCGAGGCCCCATTTGCTCCTTTTCTCTAATGAACAGAACTAAATAGTTCTACTTCATGGTATCACAAACTGGAGCTGTTTCACCGCACTCATATATTTTCTTGCTAGTTTTTTTTTTACTGAAGTGACTACTCAAGTAGAAAGGGTGGTAAAGAAGGCATATGACATGCTTGGTTGGGCAATAGAGTGCAAAATTCAGGATTTCATGTTGCAACTTTATAAGAGTTTGGTTACACTACATTTAGCATATTGAATTCAATTCTGGTCGCCACATTACAGGAAGGATGTAAAGACTTTGGAGAGGGTATAGAAGAGGTTTAGCAGGATGTTGCCTGGATTCGAGGATATGAGCTAGAAGGAGAGGCTAGAAAGACTTGGGTTGTTTTCTCTGGAGCAGGAGAATCTGATGGGACACTTGATAGAAGTCTATAAAATTATGAGATACATAGATAGAGTTGACGGTTAGAATCTTTTTCCCAGAGTTGAACTGTCCGATACTAGGCAGCATCTCACATTAAATGTGAGAGAGGAAAAGTTCAAAGGTGGTGTGAGGGGCAAGGTTTTTACACAGTGAGTAGTAGGAGTCTAAAACATGTTGCCAGGGGTGGTGATGGCGGCAGATACAATCATGGCGTTTAAGGAACATTTAGGTAAGCACATGAATATGTAAGGAATGGAGGGCTATGGACCAAGAACAAGCCGAAATCATTAGTTTAATTTGGCATCATATTTGGCACAACATCATGGACTAAAGGACCCATTCCTATGCTGTACTGTTCTATGTTCTATGCTCTAAAACAATGTGGCATAAGGTCAATCCATAATAAAGTTTTTTTTTCAAAATGTTACATTCTTTAACTTTCTTTTTGGCATGTCTGTCAATGGTCCTTACTAAATATATACTAAAATTCTAAAACATTAATGCATTATTGTGGAGTGGATTATGTAATTAGTTAGAATATTGAAGGAACAAAAAGGGGTTAAGGTTCAGATTAATGGATAAGTAACAGAAAAGCAGAAGCATACATTACAATCAGAAAAGGTAAAGAGATAGAAGCAGGAAAATCTGAAACTTTGGTTTCACTGTGATGGAGAAGTTGAAGTGGTAAATTTAATTATTCTTATTATCATCCTTTCTAGTTGATCATCGAGTATGATTTTAAACTATTATAGAGTCATAAAGTCATAGAGATGTACAGCACAGAAACAGACCCTTCGGTCCAACTCGTCCATGCCAACCAGATATCCCAACCCAATCTAGTCCCATCTGCCAGCACCCAGCCCATATCTCTCTAAACCCCTCCTATTCATATACCTATCCAGATGCCTCTTAAGTGTTGCAATTATACTAGCCTCCACCACTTCCTCTGGCAGCCCATTCCATACATGTACCACCCTTTTTATGAAGAAGTTGTCTCTTTGATAACTTTGCCCTTTCAACCGTCTAGTTCTGGACTCCCCGACCCCAGGGAAAAGACTTTGTCTATTTATCTTATCCATTCCCCTCAAGATTTTATAAACCTCTATAAGGTCACGCCTCAGCCTCCGATGCTCCAGGGAAAACAACCCCAGCCTATTCAGCCTCTCCCTATAGCTCAAATCCTCCAACCCTGGCATCAAGCTTGTAAATCTTTTCTGAACCCTTTCAAGTTTCACAACATCTTTCCGATAGGAAGGAGACCAGAATTGCATGCAATATTCCAAAAGTGGCCTAACCAATGTGCTGTACAGCCCCAACTCCTGTACTTAATACTCTGAGCAATGAAGGAAAGCCTACCAAATGCCTTCTTCACTATCCTATCTATCATCCAACTCTACTATCAAGGAGCTATGAACCTGCACTCCAAGGTCCATTTGTTCAGCAACACTCCCTAGGACCTTACCATTAAGTGTATAAGTCCTGCTGAGGTTTGCTTTCCCAAAATGCAGCATCTTGCATTTATCTAAATTAATCTCCATCTGCCACTCCTCAACCCATTGGCCCATCTGATCAAGATCCCATTGTAATCTGAGGTAACCTTCTTTGCTGTCCATTACACTTCCAATTTTGGTGTTCTTGTCTTATTTTTACATTTTCCTTTTTTTAAAAAAAATAGGCATTATTAATTTCCAAAGTTTGTCTTTGAAGTAGAATCTGAAAAAGACTGACAGCAATCAGTTTCCAAAATCTGGGGTAATGTTTGAGAATACACACACACGCAATCACACACGTTCAAGAAAGAAAGAAAACAGAAAAGGATGGAGAGAAGTTACAAATTAGTTCAAATCAAAGACATCAGAATTACTCACTGACTCATAGACATTTAAAGCACAGCAGAATATCATTTGTCCCTTTGCGTCTGTGCTGATCAATGAAGATCAAAGTAAACCAATTCCATTTTCCAGTCTTTGGTCTTTAGCCCTAGGGGCTAGAGCAATGCAAGTGAATATCTAAATACGACTCAAATGTTATAAGAGTTTCTGAATTAACAACCCTTTCAGGCAGTGAGTTCCAGACTGATATCTCTGAGTGAAAAGTATTTTACTCAACTCTCCTTTTAGTCTTTCATCTCCTCTCTCTCTCATTCACTCTCTCTCTTTCTGCTCATTTGTTGTAATATTTCATAGACCTCCATGCTAATGTCCAGACCTATACCATCCTTTTCCATTGTGAAGACCAATGTAAAGTACTCATTGAGAACTGTACCCTCATCTCCTGGGTGCACGCAGTTTACCACTTGATCATTAATGGCCCATACTCTTTTCCTAGCTAGTCTATATGTATATAATTTTAGATAAATGTTTGGGTTTTCTATTATTCTTTTCACCAATGCTGTCTGATGCATACTCTTTGCTTTCCAAATTTCCTTTTTAAGATCCACCCGGCTTTTTTTGTATTCATCTCAGGACTCTGTTGTAGTGAGCTTTCAATCCTCTATAAACTCTTTTATCTCTTAGTTCTAAAATTTTATCCTTTGACATATAGGATTCTCTGGTTTTAATCCAACACTTTGTCATTAAAGGAACATATTTGCGCTACAATCCTGCTATTTCCTCCTTAAATGCCTTCCCTACTTTGACAGGTTTATCTGAAAGTAGCTACTGCCAGTCCATTTGGGGTGAAATCATATTTTATGTTAATAAATTTAGTTTTTGAATTATCCTTTTATTCCTGGTCAATCTTTATCCTTTTCCATAATTATCCAAATCTAACTGATTTCTGGCCAAAATGCTCCCCTACTGATATGTTTTCCACCTGCCCGGGCTCATTTCCGAATATTATCCCCAGAATTGCCTCTCATTTGCTGGGAGTTCTACATACTGGCTAAATAAAAATATTCTCTTCAATATATTTTGACAATTTTGGCTCCTGTTTACCTTGTACATCAGAACCATCTTCATTAATATTTGGCTTGAGAATATGGTGCTGGAAAAGCACAGCAGATCAGCCAGCAAGGAGCAGGAGAATTGACATTTCCTAGAATTCCTGATGAAGGGCTTATGCCCAAAAGATCAATTCTCTTACCTCTCGGATGCTGCCAGACCTGCGGTGCTTTTCCAGCACCACACTCTCAACTCTGAACTCCGTAATCTGCAGTCCTCACTTTCTCCTAGTTAATATTTGGGTAGCTTTAATGTCTTACTGCCTGATAATTTATATTAGTAACTTCTCTTACATTAGATTGATATTTGATTTTTTTATTTCTCTTTGAATGCGGAGGGATCTATAGTATTTGCTAACACCATTGTTATCCCTTTTGTGTGTTTTACTTCTACCAAATGGCTTCACTTGATAATTCTTTCAAGATATCATGCCTCCTTGACCAAATTAATTCCATGACCAAAACTATGACCCTTCCCTCTTCTATCTCTCTCTATCTTGTCTGAATGCTATTAACCAGAATATTGATACAATAATCCTGCCAATCTTTCAGCCAAGTCTCGATAGGGGAGCATTTTTGAAATAGCAATCATAAGTCAGTTAGATTTTGATTTAGCTATGACATCATAACCCTATGTGCCTACCTGTTCCCTCAGCACTCTGTATTTTTCCTCAGGCTCTTTGCATTAAAATATATTCCATTTAGCTTTGATAAACTCACTGCTTCATAAACTAGCCAGTACTTCCTCTTCATTCCAGATGCACTTACTTAGGTTTTCCGTTCTGATTCCTTCTTAGTTTCTCTTCCCTCTAAACCATTTGGCATGATACAATTTCCTTGCTTCCCAGTTTAAGTCCACCTCAACAGCATTAACAAACTACAATGTGAGGATTTTAGTTCCTTTCCTGTTTCAATGTAACCAATCCACCTTGCACAGTTCTGGCTTGCCCCAGAAATTGACCCAAATGTCCCAGGAACCTAAAACCCTCCCTCCTGCACTATTCCTTAAACCATGCATTCATTTCCTCCATCCCTCTATCCCTGTACTCACTACTTTGTGGTACCAAGAGTAATCTGGAGATTACTATCTTTGAAATCTTGCTTTTCAATTTCTTGCCAACTCCCTGAAGTCTCCTTGCAAGACATAAGTTTTCTTTCTTCCAATGTCAAAGGTCTCAACATGAACCACAATGTCTGGCAGTTCACCCTCCCCCTTCAGAATTCCTTGCAACTGTTTCATGATATCCTTGACGCAACATACAATACTGACGTCACATCTTTTGTCGTATAAGCACCTGTCTACTCCCCACACTAACAAATCACCAGCTATGATTGCACTTCCACATTTCTTCCTTCTCTCCATCCCAAGCTAGCTGGACCACCCACAGCGGTATGACCTTGATTCTGGCTGGACTCCACAGATGAGTCCTTGCTATTTTCTAAGACTAGAACATGGTTGGCAAGATGAGATGTACCTTCTTCTCATTAGTATAACTCATTCTCTTTCTCTTCCCCAAGCTGTGGGCTGGCCATATCCGGAGATATGTTGTCTGTGAGCCTCTCAACCTCATGCATGTGACTTAATGTTTCAACCACAATGTGGAGCTTGAGTTGCTCCTGATGGCCATCTAGGCCAAATGAAAAATCTAGCTTTTCCCAGGAAATGCAGGGCATGTAAATCACAAGCCTGAACTCCCCAGACATGCATAAGGTAATAAAATATAGACCCTTTCATTTAATTCATCCTTACCTTTACTTAAGTATTGATTAGAAAAATCTCATTCTTATTTATCTCCCGAGTCTGACACAGGTCTGCCAAGACTCTTTCTGCTTCTTTGTGAGGGTATTCACTTTGCCTGATTCTCTCTGTGTTGCTGACTACTCGTCACTGCATCCTCATCTCACCCTCTCCTCTCCATTTCACATGAATAGGAGAATACAGCAAGTTAGTGGTCAGTACAGACACCTTCAATTGACTATGTATTGAATTCCCTTCTGTAGGAAAACATATATTGTTGAATTTCTCATGAAGGTGGAGTGATTGTGAACTGGAATTGATTCATTTCATAGGCAAATTCAAGTTAATTTCCAAAAATCAGAATTTGCAAGATGTTGAGATCAGAGACCAATGTCTAGCAAAGCCTGGAGCTGCCTACTGTTACAAACAGATTGATGAAAGAACTCAAAAGCTATATAACTTAAGATGATTTCAAACAAATCAGCAGTTTTAGTCATGTGACTTAGGTTTCAGGTTTAGCCACTCAACTAGGAAGTAGATTTTGATGTCGCGGACATACTTATTGCCTTTTGAGCAATCTATGGAAATCAGTCATACTAAGTCACATAATAATTGATTTTGATCGTCTCTTTTGTTCATAACCGGCTGATATAAGAAAAATTCTATCTAGTAGTCCTTTTTTGTTCACTTGGTTGAAATATTCATGCAATGCAAGGTGTATTTATTCCAGGGTATGAAGCAAATCTATGTCCTCTGGAAACTTCTGGTGACCAGCATCTTGCCCACCCTGTGTCAAATAAAAGTCATTTAAAAATTTGAAAAAAAAACAAGAGAATATTATTGTTTAAAAAATATAAATAAACAGGATCTCTCTCTTTTTTTGTCTTCTGCAAATGACACTAACCAAACATAGATCTTCCTTTTATATTGGTGTTCAGGTTATTAACAGATAAGTACTTGATGCAATCATAACACTGCGATAATTACTGTTCCTTGTTTGACCATTACTACAGACGAAAATAGGAGGGCTTCTTAAAATTATTAGGAATCGTCAATACAAATGTCAAAATTCTTGTCTGAATTATTGATGCACTGATGTAAAGTATTTTTTAAAAATGTTGAAGAGAAATAAAGTAGATGTCGTGCAGAATATGCAAAATGATAAATGACCAAAGTACATTGTAGTCACATATGGTGACTTTACACTCATTCAATGAAAGGTGAATTAGAAATTTCACCATCTGCTGGACACAATTCCCAACCATTCAAATGACTTTTAGGAAATTGAACTGAGCTTTTTACCTAACCTCAGTGTTTGTTTCTAGTGGGGTTACAAAGTTTCACAGTGGAAGCACAAACCAGAATATTACCTTGACAGTTTTACAGAAATTGAAGAAGCATATAATGTTTACATTACAGCAAGAGAACACCAAAAAACATACAGATTACACAACAAACTCTAGCTCTCTCCCTTGAATGTCTCTGTTTCATAAGCAATGTCCAAGTCACTGCTTATGTGACATCATAGGTCATGCTAATTGCATACTCCCAGATTTAACTCTTTGCGATCTATAATCAACATCCTCCAAACGATTTGACCCTATTATTATGTTATTACGTGCAATCATCTTCTTATATTTACATTTACATAGTACCCCATTTTTCCCAATACAGATTCAACCAACTTGGTGACCTTATGGCTCTCCACAAATGTGTTTACTTCTTACTTATAAGAATGGCAGTCTCTTTTGTGTAAATTGGTTCTTTAATTGTATGGTCTTCCAAAAGGTCTGAAAATTCCTGTGCTTTTGTGATTTCAGATCCAACATCTAGTTCATTCTAATATGTAACTAATTAATGTTTTTGATGTGCAAATCCTTCTATGTTATTTTAGAATACCTAATTTTTTATGTATTTGGTGAGAATTTTATTGATTTTCATCACATTAGACAATCATATCATCTTCATTTTGACATGTATCCATGCATGTTGACTTTCCCACAGCATTGCTAAATTCTTAATATGACATATTTCATTATTATTCTGGGTTTATTGCGTTCCATTAGATCTCTTAGCATTTAACACTTTGGAATTTTTCAATTGCAACTTTGAAAATAATTTCTGAAGCAGTTGAGTTTTGAGATTTATTTCTAACCATTAATTTTGACGGTGCTCGTCCACAAATCTGTAATTCAACAAAGTTGTTTCAACCTCTTCATTCATTTTCAAAAATGAGTTGATAGACCTGACTCCACAGTCAATTTCACATTGATCTGAGTCTATTTTTACAAATCCACAACTTTCTGTAAAATATTTAAAGTATGCAAATTGTGGTCTGTTGTCCAAAACAACTATGTCTGGAATTCCAAGAGTTCCAAGAATCTCTTCCAATATTCTGATGACTGTTTTTGTAGGTGTAGTATGTAATCTGTTAATTTCAACCCATCTGGAAAAGTAGTTAATAGCAATAAAATACTACTTGGCTTTGAAGACAAATTGATACTATTGCCCAATTGAAAATTAAATCGGTTTTGATTCCATCCATTGTGCTCAGTTCATTTCACATATTAGGTATTTAGAAATAATTTCTTCAATCTTTGAGGCTTTGATCTATATTTGGCAATGCACATATATTGTCAGCTATGACTGGAAGGGTGTCAGAAAGTTTAAAACCAGAATGGGCTCTACCAGTGGTGGCACCACCTGCGATGAATCAAACAGCAAGAGGCAGCTCAAGGTATCTGTAATCATTACTTGGCCTCCTGGACAATGCTCCAAATTGTAATTGTATGTACTTAGAATGAGAACCCACTGCTAAATTTATCCTGAAGCTATGGGTGGCTCGGTCTTTTCCTCTTTAAGTATCCTTAGTCGGGGCTTGTGGTCTGTTGCTATTACAAATTTATGTCCGTAACTGTATTGGTGGAACTTTCTCACACCAAACATGACTGCCAAACCTTCCTTCTATATTTGGGCATATTTGGGCTCTGCATCAGCTGAAGACTGGAAAGCATATACTGTTGGGCATTCCTCTCCATTGGGCCATCTGTGCGCGATAACTGCCTTGATGCCATACGAGGAGGCATCACATGTCTGCACCAGATCTCAATTGGGATCATAGAGTGCCAACACCTTAGATGCTGATAACTGCTTCTTCACTTCCTCAAAGGTTGCTTCTTGGCTACGAGACTATTTCCAAGGCTGATCCTTTTTGAATAGCTGATGTCAGGGTGCCAGGATGGTGGCAAGGTTACATATGAACTTTCTGGATTAATTCACCAATCCAAGAAACGAACGATACAGACATGTGAGCCAGGGCACTTTTGACCATTTTCACTTTACCTTCCAACGGGTGTAACCTGGTTTTGTTGACTCGGTAGCTGAAGAAGGTCACTTGGAATGCCTGTAACACATTTTTCCCTTCTAAGGTGTACGCTCATCTTGCAGAAGTATCTAAGTACTACGTTCAAGTTCTGGAAGTGCTCTTTATCGTCTTCCCTGTTATTAGCACGCTATCCAGATAAATGGATACCTTGGATGACCTTATAAAATGTTATCCATTGCCCATTGAAAAGTGGCACAGGATGATAATATCAGAAAAGGCAGTCTTACATATTGGCATAATCCCTTATAGGCATTAATGGTAGCATACTTCTGGGAATCCACATCTAAGTGCAATCCCAGGTACACATGGATCATATCCAGCTTCATAAAGGACAACTCCCTACCCACCTGACCCCAGCCGACTCCCCCGCCAACTTTGTGTACAAGTCCCTTATGTAAAAGATTTGGCATTTATTCAGCTGCGAGAAGAGACTTACCATTTGTTTAAAATCCCCACAAAGGTGAACTGACCCATTGGCCTTCACATTCGGTATGACTCATCTGTGAACTATACTAGTTTGATGATTCCTTCGCTTTCCAGCCTCCTAATTTCTGCCCCCACTTTTGCCTGAAAGGCAAATGGCACTGGGTGGGCCTTGCAGAATCATTGAATTGCTTCCTGGTCAATGAGCTAGGTGGCCTTGACTCCTTTAGTAGTTCCTAGACCTTCCTTAAAAACATCTGGCTATTTAATTAGGACTTCACTCCGACAGACATTTTCTGACTGAAACTTCTTGAAGTCAAAGTGAATCTTTCTTAACCAATTTCACTCCATCAGGCTTGTGCACAAACATTTTATATAATCAGTTGTCACTGAACCAGCTGCTTCTCATATGAAACCAGAACCAAAGTTGTACCCTCAATGTATTGGTGTTCTCTTGTATAAGTTCTTATATAAGGTCTTCCGCAAACTTAAGGGCTGAAGTCCAAAGTGAATTCTGTTAAAGACTGGTTTTGCAAACAGTGATAAAGCCATGATGGTATCAATCTCCATTAGAGACAGGTGACCATTTAACCAGATGTTTATTTTGATTGTTTCTGATTGGATGTTGCTAAGCAATTTAAATGTTCCAAGCCAGATGTATGTAGAATTTCCAGGGTATGCACTCTCCTGGATATCGGCCTATGTGTTCCATGACTCAATTCAGGCCAAGTAGGCATCTTTGCTATCTTGAGTCCGCATACAGGCAGCAACTACAATGGCTTGCAAGCCCAGATCCTGAAGAAAATGTTAACTGTTTAGTTGAGACTTTGCATTGAAATTTTGTTGTAGGCTGACCTGGAGTTCTTCTGTTCGGGATATGTCCTAAGCGCGGTGAGGCAGTTGCCTTCATTCAAGTGGTGTTGCCTAAGCTCCGTTAGCCTGGTGAAAGTGTTCACTTCCATTGGCATACCCTGTAACTCATATGCTCCACTTGCTGCATTTTCTAATGGTAAATCCAGTTGCAGTGCCTGTTTGGAGTCCAGTTGGCCCTCAGCTAGTTGGCACGTTTGTATTGTTCCATCATTAACTCCACATACCAAATAGTCTCTCATCATCTCATTCAGGGTTAAACCTAAGTCACGTGCCTCTGCCAATTGTCTTACCCTTATGAAAAATCCTGACATGAATTCCTCTGGCTCGCGAACTCCTGCTAAAACTGATCACATCAAAGAATTAGAGAAGGCTTGGGTCTTCTCTAATTTGTCCGGTCTTGAAAGGTTTTAGTATTTTGCACCTCAGGAAAAGTTAGGCGCCTAATAATTGTAAAAGCTGTAAGTTTGCAAACTGTCAGAAGAATTGCTCATTGCTTTTCATCTGGCCCAATGTCATTTGCCCCCCAAAATTAATACATTCCTTCCACATAGTGGGCTCAGATTTCAATGGCAGGATCAAATGAGTCAAGCTTCCCAAACAACAGCTTGCTGCCAGAAATGCAACTCAAAGACAACTGTTGTGAGTGCTGGTTTCTCTTATCATCACCAAAATGACTCCACAGAGGCTAGTATCTCATCACCAAGTCACCCTTTTTTTACGTATGTCTAATACTTGACACTGGCCCAACTTCCTCAGAGCCAGCTCTCGGTATGAACAGGATGTCTTACACTTTGGTTTATATCTATCAGCCAGGACTTCCTGATTGGACCAGGTTAACAACTCCAGTCACAGAACACGTATGCTATGAGATCCACCAGGCTGACCATATTGCAGTCACTACAGTTACACCACAGGTTCAGTCAGGTTGCTCAATAACTACCAGTAAATGTAGGCAGATGGTGTATGAGGTCTCCTGTGGCTAACCCCTCTCAAACAAGTATGCCATTTAGGATACTATTGTGGGGGATAATGTCGACTCTCCTTCTCCTTGGATGCTGCCTGACCTGCTCAGCTTTGCCAGCACCATACTTTTTGACCAAATCTCTAGCACCTGCCATCCTCACTTTCTCCTAAAATCTAGATGGGGCCGTGCATGCTCTTCTGATCTATTATCTTATTAACCTATATTGGCGACTTGCTTATAGCATGCTGAAGGAGTTAAATTAATATGGTATTAACCCAACTGTCAACAATAAGTAAAGTTAGAACCAATGCACAAGGCATCCTAACTGTCAAGTTTAGTAGTTATCAAAAGTCTTGGGTGAAGATTGCATGGAACAAAGATAATATGGCACAAAATGAATATTAAATGTGGGAATTGTAATATACATGCTATAATCTGTGTAAAGCTTGAAGGAGTTCTGTAATTCAGCAGAATATCATCAAATAATCTGTTAAAGCTTCTCTCTGTGAGGGCATGAAATAAACAATAGCTATCTGTTCTCTTGGTGTCCTTTATTAATTTGCCATATAATGACATATAACTTGGATACTCAACTTAATTTCTTTTGGGTCACGGAACAAAAGAAGTTCTCTTGGCTGTCAGCAGTTGTTTGTTGAGAACCAAGATTTTCAGTCAAATAAGTGGGTTATGCTTGCTTCAGAGCCTAACACAAAATTTATAAAATGTCCATTATAACTACTTATTAAAGTTTCCAATTGAGATCATTGATCTCACCAAGGAAAGAATTGGATTTATCTTGAGTGACAATCGTTCTATTTTATTGGTAGATGTGGTATGAAGTTTTTTTAAACGATTAGTCAGTGCCCATGCTCTGCCTTTTTGACAGCTTCTGAAAATGACCTATTTCTTGAAGAAAAAGAATACTGTTTTAATTGCTAGATACTGTTCCAACTTTGAGGTTTTTATTGTTTCACAGCCTTGGCAAAGATTTCTGACATTCTATTGTTCTCCCGGAAATAACTTCTTTCCTTGAGTCCCTTTTCCTGTCTTGTAAAGTGAAAAGGAAAAGAATAGATTCTCTTTATCTCCTTCACCATGGCTCTTCCTCTCTGTTGATATTGATCTCCTCTGCTTCCAAATCTCTGGTGCTCTTAACAAACTTTTTTTTTAAAAGCTCAAGTGAGCTCTTTGTTTGTCTGGAATAAATTTGGGAATCATCAACAACACTGCAACTCCAAATTCTCTAATCAATTCAGTCTTCAAATCTGCACATTGATATTTGTCAATAAGCTGAGACAGGTCATTAATAAAATCACCTATTGATTCATCTGAACTTTTCAATAAAATTTTAACTTTTTTGGAATTTTATCATTTCTGAGAGTAATTAGCATTTTTTTAAAAACTTCACCAAATTTGTCTGATGTTTCATTAACCCCTTGTTGAGCAATAACATCATCAACTACACTCCCAACAGAATAAAGACATGTGTTGTATTTTCTGCATCAGTTGTGCTGTTAATTTTGAAGTAAATCCGTATCTTAGAAGAATATATTTTCTGTGATTTTTAGTTCTGTGCTTGATTTGGTCCATCTCTGTGATTAAATCTTTCTGGCAATGGCCATTTAGACATTATGTCTTCTCATGCTTGCTAGGTATTCATATTCTTTGGTTTAAATTATCTTACAGCCCTGGAGTTATCCCCACTTATTTTGCAATAATAAAGGTTTCCTACGCTTCTGCGCATTTATATGATATGCAACAAATAAAAGTTCATTTTTATTGTTGTGAGAAGTTTTGTGTGTTAGTAAACAGTTCACATTGCTAACTCTGGATCAGCAAAGAACACAAGACATTATCCTTTTTTTACTTCTGCTAAATTAGTTATGTAACATTTAAAGACTAGTAAATTAATTTTTGAGTTATACTACAGAAAAGTTACAGAATAACAACAGCCTTCTTGAATCAATGGGGCCATGCTCTTGCTTCTGCTTTATATGAGACTTCTCCAGCTTAATTTCATCCTAACTCTTCTGAAAAAGAGTCCTATTCCTTTCTCACTTGGCCATGCAGTCCCTGAATGGCTAAGCACTTAAGAAAGACTGCAATAATTAAACTTTTAGCTTTATTTCTTTTCTTGCATTATATTAAGAATGACTGCAATGTTTAACTTTTAACTTTGTTGCATATTTCTTTCTACATTATTTGTAAGTTTTTGTTCCTAGATACTTGTTCTTAAGATGGCACCATGTGTGGCAACATTGAAAACTTTTGACTTTACTCCTGTACTTTTGTACTTGAACACATGTGACAATAAGTTCTCAACCTAAATCCAAATCTAAATCTAAAGCAACAAAAGAAATATCAAACGATTAACATTTAATGGCATCAGAACTGAAAATGTGTTGCTGGAAAAGCGCAGCAGGTCAGGCAGCATCCAGGGAACAGGAGAATCGACGTTTCGGGCATAAGCCCTTCTTCAGGACTGCATTTCCTGAAAGGGCTCAATCTCCTCCAATTTGGCACACTTTTCCTATGCTAATTCAATCTCCCCTGCTCTTGTTATCGCTGAAGATGTTAGGCGTACCTCTATCACTGCATTGGACTCCTGCCTGGGATCTCAGATCACCAAAGTCCCAATTTAGGTGCCATCTGCACTGGGCCTAGGCCTTGTCTTCAGTCTGTGCGCTGATCCTCGGTCTCACTTTAGGTCTGTGCACTGGGCCTCAGGAACTCACCAAGAATCCCAGATCAGGACTCCAGTCGCTGCCTTACATTGGACATCGAGCTGACTGCCCAGTTCAATGAATCTGATATCACTGCTGCTGCTACTGCTGCCTCTCTCCTGAAGGTAAGTTATGAGACAAAAAAAACTAAACCAAAAATTAACCCAAGTCATGAGAGTAAGTGGACTCTGTATGCCACTGTGTGAAATAACTATGCTCTCATCTGACAACCAGCAATGTCTACCTCCTATTTGGGGTTCACTGTTAAATGATCAGGATTCCCAATTTGATTCTGCTCACTGATCAATTGCTTTTTACCCCCCCCCCGCCCCAAATAAATGTTGTATCAGAACAGAATAGAAATTAAGAACAACTGTATTCATATAGTTCCTTTAACTTAATAAAGTATCCCAAGGCCCTTCACAGGCAGATTGTAAAGAAAAAAGTAGATGTTGAGATATATAAGGTGATAATCAGGCAGGTGACAAAATATTTTAAACAGAGACTAGGAGATTATTATTGTCATTGAAATTACACAGTTTTTGCTATGTACAGTGACTTTCTTGCTGTGTTTTTCTCAGAGCGTTTTTTTTGAAGATATGTTCCACCATTATGCCCAGGTGGCCAATCCTGTATGACAGATACTCCATGAGCACTCCGCCCTATGTACAACAAAGTTCCAAGGCTTGACAACCAGAGAATCCTTCAACAGAAATGCTTATTTTAAGCATATTAGGAGCAAAAATGGAAGATGAAAAAAACTATTATGTTTTCCCAGTACACACACTGGAAGCCTATAGTATATTTACATACTACTCAAGTTTGCATCTTACTACTGTCACAGGTGAACATATCCTTTCAATGCTCCCACATGTGGAGAACACTCATTTAACTCCTCCCTCACACCAAGTCCCCCTGGAGGCATACAATTCTGTGGCTTGTGTTTATCAAGGTAAAGGTAAAGTCACCATAGTCTTACCACACCTTTGGTCTGGTCTATCATTAGAGGTGGCATTAGGATCTCCATGCCTCAGGGAAGGGGAGACATTGAGAAGCTGAACATGCATAATAACCTTAGCCAGTTTGGGAATTAAAACCCACCCTATTAGTTTCACTCCGCATCACAACACAAGCTAAACTGTTGGCTAAACACCCTATGTCTTTAGCACATCTAATGGACTACAGTATCCATATTCCAATGTTTCCCATACTGTTTTTGATATGAGCTGAGACACCAGTCCTTTCAGACCATTGCACCTGGCCCATTGACCTGAACCAATCTTTGCATTTCTCAAGACATTACTGTCAAACCCACGCACAAAGTTCCCACTGGTGCTGCAGCATGTAATTGTTATAAAGTCCCCTTGCATTTCTGTAACTGGGCTTTAAATTAAAGTCAGGTAAAATTAACTACATACTTAAATGAACATATAATTATTATCAAAGTAATTAACCTGTAGATCCTAAGAAAATTATATTTATCATATATTTTTGGCACAGAAGTATCATCAGTTCATCTACAACATAGCAATAAAAATGCAACTTCCCTTCTTCAATTACAATAAATCAGTGGCTTTCAAAACATTGGCTGCTGAATATACCATCCACAGGATGGAGGACAGTGACTTATCAAGGTTGTTTTGACTTTGCCTGCAACTTCCATCACTGAAAAATGAAATGTAATGGAAGTTCTCTTTCAAGTCATACATTATCCTGCCTTGGAGATAGCTCATTGTTTCCTTATCATTCTTAGGTCAATGTTATGAGATTTCCTACCTATATGAACATTCTGGAAACAAAATTTTAAACAATGATAGCAACTTTTCAAGGAAAAGGCCAAGCATCACCATCACAGGTTCCCTGTTACCTAAATAAAATCATAAAATATACAGAAGAGTGTTATCTTTGGACTCACCATGAGCAACACAATGAAAGATTTTATATATAGGTATATGAAATTAATAGAGAATTAATAAAGAATTCAGGAGAAATATACCCATTGAGAGTGGTGACAATATGGAAATGTTTTGCCACTTGTAGTGATTAAAGCATATAATACAGACAATTTTCAGAAGAGTCTAGAAAAGTCAATGAGTGATGCCATTAATTGTCAATGATATTTATTTTGTTGAAGAATGTCATTGCCTGGCATTTGTGGTGCATCGATGTGATTTTCCATTTGCCAGACCTAAACCTGAATGTTGTCCATATTTTAATGTGCATGGACACAAATTGCTTCAGCATCTTAGAGATTTTAAATGGTGCTGAACATCGTGCAATTATCAGTGAACATTCCCATTCTGACAGCATGATGGGGGAAAGGTCATTGAGGAAGCAGCTGAAGATGGTTAGGCAAATACTATCCTGAAGAGCATCTGCAGTCATATCCTTGGACTAAATGATTTATCTCCAGCGACGACAACCATCTTCGTTTCTGCTCAGTATGCCTACAACCAGTGTAGAATTCCCTCCTGATTCCCATTGACTCAAGTTTTTCTAGGGCTCTTTTATTCCATACTTGGTCAACTGTTACTTTAATGTCAAATGAGGTCACGCATATATCAATACTGAAGTTCATTTGCCCATGTTTGGATCAAGGCTAAAATAAGGTCAGGAGCTGAGTGGTCCTTGTGGAATCCAAACTGAGTGGCTGTGTGCATATTGTTCTTATCTACATGCTCTTACTGACACTGTGGATGTCCTGTGCCATTGCATAATTATTCCGAGTCAACTAATATAGCGAGAGTTGTTTGAGTTGGATGCTCCCGCTTTTGTTTACAAGACAAACTTGGGCAATTTTCCACAGTGGTGAGTACATGGTAGTGTTGTATTTGTACTGGAAGAGCTTTGCTAAGGGTGTGGATAGTTCTGGAGTACATATCTTCAATGTTATTGGAGGAATATTGCCAGAGTGCACAACCTGTGTCTGCATTCACTGTCTGCAGCTGTTTCTTGATCTCACATGGAGCCCATTGTATTAGCTGAAAACTGGAATCTTTAATGTTGTGCCCTTCAGGATGTGGCCAAAATGGACAATCCAAAACTTTCAGCTTAAGATGAGTGCATTCTATGTAGCACCGAGCTGCCTGATCCTTGACAATGGAAATGTTTGTAGAGTCTCCATACTTCTGTTAGTTGTTTAATTGTCCATTGCCATTCATGACTCGATATGGCAGATAGATTCAATTCTTGGTTATTGAATCAGTTAGTCCTGTCTATTATATGCTGTTGCCACTGTTCATCACTCAAGTAAACCTATTTTATAATTTCCTCAGGTTAACACTTTTTTAAAAGATATGCCTGGTGTTGGTTTTGGTGTAAAGCATATATGATCAAGGAGCAAGAGTTGGCCTTTTGACTACACAGTCTTGCTTTGTCAATTAATGGAGTCCAAGCTAATCTGATTGTAGCCTCAAATCCATATTCTCACCTTCCCCAGATAAACTTTCACTTCCTTACTAACCAGAAATTTATCCACCTCAGCCTTAATAAACTCTGCCTCCAACACTTTTTAAGAACAAACATTCCGAAGACTCAGAACTCTTTGGGTACAACAAATGGCTTTGTCTCTGTTTTTTATGGATGACCCTTTATTTTGAAACAGTGACCTTTAGCTTGAGTTTCTCCCATGACAGGAAAAACCCTCTCCACATGTACCCAGTCAAGGCCTCTCAGGATCTTATGTGTTTCATTCAAGTTTCCTCCTACTCATCGAAACTCCAGCAGATACAAGCTTGGCCTGTCCAACCTTTCCTCACGAAACATCTTGCCCATTCCAGGTACTAGCTACTCTGCATTTTCTGAATGATTTCTGGTGCATTAATATCCTTCCTCAATTTAGGTAACTAGCAATGTGCATAGTACTCTGGGATGTGGTCTGATCAATATCTTATGTAACTGAAGTATAACTTCCCTCCTTTTTTTTCCAATTCCCCTAAAATGAACTATAACATTGTATTGCAATTCATTTATTTTTTATCTAGTTATTTATTTGTTTGTTTATTTATTATCAAGTGCATTTTGTTACAGAATACAGTGTAAAGTATTGTACAGTGTCACCATTCTTTGGTGTCATCTTAAAACACAGAACCTTAGACCAAAACATAAAACACAAAGGCAGAAAAAATAAAGGAATAGTGTTCAACTTTACAGTCCTTCTTGTTAAGGGCTCCATTATGGGCTATAGACCTGGTGGCCAGCCATGGGTCCCCTTTGCTGCACTGCCACCACTGGATCAAGAGTTACCACTCTTTAGTGCCATCTCACCTCCACTGGTATCCCCTCCACTACAAATTCTCACTGAATCTCACCAATGCAGCCACCACTGATTCCATCGAGTAATGCATCGGCCCAAACTCAATTTGACCACTACCTCCATGAACTTACACTGGACCCAAATACCACCAGGAACCCAAACACTCCTTTGCCGCAGCAGGCATGAGTTGGCACTAGGACCACCTTATCCATGCAGAAGCACTGGGCTCACTTTGAGGCCACGGTGGGCCTATTTGCTGTAACATAAGCCATCCCTGCAATCGAGCTCTTTAACAAGTGATTAGCAAAGGAAAAGAAAACTAAAAGGAAAGAAACAAAAAGAAAAGCAGGTGGAAGAGACAAGCCTTACTGCACCACATTTACTGCAGTCGTTTTCAATTCATGCACAGATTCTGCCACATCTCAGAGCATGTCAAGCATGTCCTGCTGCACTGTTATTGAATCAATATTGAACTCTTCAATTTGCGATAATCATAGAGCATAGCAAGTAAGGTTACAATTTGTAGTTAACATTAACTCTGCTGCTACTGATGGTTGTTACAACAGGAGATAAAACCCCGCCTGCTAATTTAAATACAGAAATGATTTAACCCGTGCTGTAATCTGTTAAAATTTGAGAGACAAAGAACTACCCCAAAAGTCACTCTGTTAAGTCAAAAATAACAACTTGATTTTTTAAAAGTCTAACACAAAAAAAATTAACTAACAACTATTTACAACTCATTTATGGAAACCTATCTTTTACCTTTCTCTCTATAATACTAGCCTGATAAAACCCCTGATTAAGATTTACCAAATAATTCAAATTTCAAAACCAGCCAGCTGTCAAATCTTCTCTTTGTATCTTCTTCTGTAGATATGCTCTCCAGGTCAGTGTCAATGTTTTTTTTCCTCTATGTAGACTCCTTCTCTAGACAGGTACCTCTCAGAAAGTTCTCAAGAGTAGCCTGCATTTGTTGGTCTTTTGACAGCTCTCCAAATGTTCAAATTTTATTTTGGTTTTATACCCCAAAGCATCAGACCATTTCATTGGTGTTAATATTGTCAAAATACCAAATTCAAACTTGATTGGAGTTTAGTATCTTGGGGCATAATTTAGACCAATTGGCCAAACTTGAATTTGTTTTAGTCTCATTAACAACCCAGGTACAGTTAGCTACTGGACCAAATGTTACATTGTAAAGTTTCCAGCACTCTGTGTGCTTGCTAAATCCTTCAACACTCTTAAAGGTACAGTACCTCTTACACCTTCATAACATGGTCCACAGGGCATCAGGGAAGCTAAGGTTTGAGATGCTAAACCTGTTAAAATATGTCCCATTTATGCCAGCAGTAGTATTACACAGCATGATGGAGGGTATTCATTACCAAAAGCCAGGATTTCATCTCCATCTTGACTGGGTGGTGTTCACTCCTACCAACACTGTTATTGACAGATTCTTCTGCAACAGATGTACCAGTTAAGGTTGTGTCAAGTAAATTTTCCCTCTTGTTAGTTGACTTTATGTTGCAGAAGCTGTGTAGCAATAGTTTTGTAGTATCCAACCAAGTTGGTCATTTGTAGAGGTAGAAATTTGCTCTTTGTCATTGACATTGAATTCCCCCACCCAGAGTAAAGTATGTGCCTTGCCTCAGTCAGAACTCCAAATGGCATTCAAAACCAAGAAGCATGGATTCATCAGGCAAAGGGGCTAGGGTGGGGCTAGAGTTAACATTGAGTCTCCACGGGGTCTGGAGTCAGTGTTGAGGACTCTCAGGGTAAATCATTCCTGGCTGTATACCACTGTGCTGCCATCTCTGCTGTCCTGCAATGAGATAGGACATATCAAAATATAGTGATGACGTTGTCTGAAACATTGTATGACTACGTTAGTCTGGTATGACTATGTTAGATTATTCCTATGGCTAGCCTGTATGACAGTTCTCCCAATTTCTATCATTAGCCCCTAGAGTCAGTAAGGAGTGTGAAGAGGGCTGAAATTGCAATTGTTACTTCCAGAGCTTCAATTGAAGGCCGGGGGGTGTCTATCCATGTTTGATTGTTTCTTCAGTGCTTATAATAGTTTTGAATCAACTGAGTGGCTTGATTAGCCATTTCAGAGGGCAGCAAAGAGGTGGAAAAATAGCACTGCTCATTCTGAATAACATTAAAAGATTACAAAAGTGACTTTCTGATGTAATGAATAAGGTTTTTCTCAATGCAGGTACTAACCTTGCAGTGAATTTAAAGTTAATGCTGTGAAAATCTTCAAGAGTGCTCAAAATTCCCATTATTTATGGTTGTCACAAATAACCTAATATAGGTCTGTTCACTTTTCCTATGATACATGCCCATTTATGATCATCTGGTCTTGGCATAAGTTTGGCAAATCATTTACAGAAACAAGGCATAATAACATTCACACAGCTACATTTTCTGATCAAGTTGAATATGTTTGTGTATATTATATAATAATAAATTATATTTAAGTACATTTAAATAAAAGTAAATATATAATAAATAGAAACATATTTGTAATTAAACCTAATTCCAAAAGTGCTGTCATAACCATATAAGACCTAAAGAACATTATTTTTCTTCCTGCCGAAAATTTGCAGAAAATTAGACTATTGTACAAAAAAAACCACGACTCAGGCTTTATTCAAGAATTATATAATAACAATCTTACAAATATACTCAGGACACAACATATAAATCTTCAGGTGGACTTAAAATTATATATGAAATCAACCAACAGATGGTTCATTTCTGATGACACATGGACTGAGGAGTATTTAATTATAGGAAAACATGTATAATAACTGAATTTCATATGAATGGCTTGATAGTTCAAATGCAAACTAGAGTTGTCAATCTCCATATTTATCAAACCATGCCATATCTCTCACAAAAGTCTCAAAGCGCTTCACATATATTGCATGAACTTTGAACTGTATTGTTTGCTGTTATGTAGATAAAACTGACAGTTACTTTGTGCAGCTCAAGATTTCTCCAAACAGAAAGGAGATTTGCTTTTGATGCTGTTGAGAGAAGAATGTTACTCAGGCTACTATCAAAAATCCCCTAAATTGTGCTTTTAATCGAGATGTGGTATTGTTAGCATTCATCTAAATGAGGTGCCCATAGACTCACTATTAGATTTCCTCCAAATCCCAAAATGCGGTGCTCCTTAAGTACTTTAACAAAAGCAAAATCCAATGGATGTTAGAAATTCTAAAGTGAAATGCTAAAATTACTTATTAGCATTTCTTCAAAACCCAATAGTTCCAATTACATCCGATTCATTGTTTATTCATTTTGTCTCATTTTTGTAAATCTTGTGTTTAGACAACAGCTGTTGGCGGTGATTGTTGTTTTCCGAATACAGTCATATCTTTTACTTGTGTACTTGCCCCATGGTCAGCCTCTCTTATTTTGCACTATCATTTCTTGAACTATTCAGCGATATGTTCTGCTTTACCCTCTGTCACAGACATTCTTTTTGTGCGCTCCTTCCCTCCTGCCTTTCTATGCCTCTCCAATTGCTTGAAAAATATTGTATCTCTAACATTTCCAAGTCCTAATGAAAGCTTACAGGACCTGAAATATTGACAGAACTTTAGCAGCAATAACCAGACAGACTTGGAGGTGGAGGGGAGGAGGCACTGCTGTAAACTGGCAGGTAATGAGGTCAAGTTAGGTCTCATACAACATGACACTTGAACACCAGTTTGCATCTGGAGGATGCAATGATTCACATGCCTGTCGGACTAAAATCAATTAACTGTCAGTAAAATGGTTCAAAACACAATTGACACAGATGTTGTAAAAGTTTCTGAAGCATTGCCTTTATTGGGCTTTGCTTGTCACTTGTTCACTGGCCACATGGGTGTTTTCCTGGAAATACTAAATAAAGTCTTTTGTACATGGTGTCTTCACTGAGTCCCTGCATTTACACAAACACAACATGGATGCTGTGGAGAAAAATATGCACGACTGCTGTGTAAAAGTAAAGTTCTGTAGCAATGATCCTCTCTGCCTAACCTGAGGTTGCTGCCTGGATCAGTGTAGTTTCCACATTTCAAAGAAAACCCAGCAAAATTGGATGAATGTTGATGACATTTTCAGCTTTGCTAGAGATAATGCTACAATCTTCTCTCTTCTCCGACACACTAACTCCATCTCTAATACTGCATTCACCTCCTACCAAGGATCATGCTCTACCACTCCCACTGCTATGTGCTACCACTACCACTGCTCCCTCACTCGCTCTCACCTCTCCACCAACTGCCCAGATTCTTAGCCCTGCACTCTATGCCAGCTACTTCACTCACTTGGGGACACCATGCCACCTTTCCCTGAAACAACACAAACAGCCAAGCCACAAATTTCCACTTCACTCAATTCCTCACTTTCTCTCAATCCAGGAGTAAATGGCCCAAAATAGGGTCAAAAGAGTCAAGAAGGTTGCTGGGTGCCAGATAGTTATCTTCACTTCCCCTATGTGGAGAGGATCTTGGCCATGGTAGGTGAAGAGTAGGATTGGACCTTTGGAAATGCTGAAACCTCCATATCCCAACAACTAAGCAAAAAACATTGCTTATTATTGTGCTATTCTCCCATAATCCACTGTATATTTTGTGTCAAAATGCCACAACTTCTTTGCTGGACTGTCGGATTAAAGGTGGTGCAGTCAGCAAAAACTGCAATGTGGGCTGGACCCTAATATTACAGGGCTGTTAAATTGCACTCACATTTTTAGATTAGATTAGTTACAGTGTGGAAACAGGCCCTTCGGCCCAACAAGTCCACACCGCCCCGCCGAAGCGCAACCCACCCATACCCCTACATTTACCCCTAACCTAACACTACGGGCAATTTGGCATGGCCAATTCACCTGACCTGCACATCTTTGGACTGTGGGAGGAAACCGGAGCACCCGGAGGAAACCCACGCAGACACGGGGAGAATGTGCAAACTCCACACAGTCAGCCGCCTGAGTCGGGAAATGAACCCGGATCTCTGGCGCTGTGAGGCAGCAGTGCTAACCACTGTGCCACCGTGCCGCCCACATGTACCAAGCTGTCCAGGAAAGGCTGTGAAGGTGGTACTGAGGATCCCAATCGTAATACCAAATCAAAATGGGTTACAAATCTTCCAGGTGGAAAATATCAGCGTAATCCAAGAGCGAATATGATTAGAATATGACAGAACCCTCCGTTCGCTGTTGTGAAAGAGGGAAGGCTTGTAGGTACCACTTTGGATAAGTGTCAGCAGACAAACAATTGAAATCCTTCATCTCTATCCAATTTATTCAAATGATTTCCAGAGACATTCTTTTTTAAGGAAGTTGGAGAATGGACCAGCTTATCATTGATGTGGTTCTGATAGTGAGCCAGTAAACGCAGAAAGGAATGCAATGAGGTCAGATCCCTGGTGAGGTACACATGGGTAATAGCCTCAGTTTGCTTCCATTCTATTTTGTGTTTCCCCTGAGCTATCATAGTTCCCAAGTATGAGACCTGGGACCTCGTGAGCTGTGCTTTGTTGGAGCTAACCTTTAGTCCGAGGGTGATGAGGAGAGTTAACAGTTCCTTTAACTGGTCAAATGTTTGGCCCTTGAAGCTGTCTGTGTATAGAGATCGCCAAGGTACTTATCAAACAGTTCAATCAGGAAAATCTCTCTAGCCCTTTAGCCGGTCTCTGATGAAATATTGATGGAGAATTGTGAAAATCCTAAAGCAAGCAGGTTCATGTATATTGCTGACCCTGAAATGAAAAGGTGAATTTATAGTTGCAGTGTTGGTGGAGGGGGATGGACCAAAATCCATTCCGAACATCCAAGACGATGGAACATTTTGCTTATGGTGCCTGCCTCATCATGGTCTCAGGTCTAGTCCCTACTGTCGCTGTCATGATTGGGCAGATTTATTTAGTTCAGTGCCTTGCACCTCACTGTCTACCAGAGGTCATCCCACGCTGTCCTGTCCGAAGCTGCCACCCACTGAGGAGAGGCACAGCTTCATCACACTTTGGGGAGTGTATCCAACTGGGGGTACACTGGGAGTTAGACAGAGGGATTTCCTCCATTAAATTTGGCTGTGTGATCTTCCCCACCACATTATCCGCTGCTTGTCTCTCCAGTCTCTCCAGCAACATGGACCAGGGTCTTGAGCCTGGCTCCTGTGGTGATGCTAACTGTCTGGGTACCATGCTGCCCCTTGTGAAGTGTCCTGTGTGCCCACAATTGCAGCATTTACCTTGCGGCGGCAGCTGCTGCTGATCCCTATCTCTCATTGCAGAATGGGCGTATGGAGGTGGAAGGCTCCAACAATAATACCTCTTCTTTCTGTTATTCCCTTCATTCCTCCACATGGGCTTTGAGTTTGGGGCTTTTCCAAGGTGCATATTTGCCTCCCTGATTTGGGTGCTCTGATTCATGATTCTCCCAAGCTGGGTGATCCTCCATATCACCCAGTGTTCTGTGTGGGTGTTGTCAGTGGGATCAAAATTTCCACAGGTTTTCCCCACTGCCTCAGTGGCATGCGCAGCAAGGGTTTGGGTCCAATTTGCCCTGTTTTGTGGTGTCAGTGCAGTCCAATCTAGGTTACCTCAGATTGGGATAACAGTACCTACAATTGTCATACAAATGCAGTTGGGTGCTCTCCCTTTCACTGCCTACACTGATTTAATCTCACCATGAGGGCTGCCTATTATATCCTACAGCAGTTGTTTTCATGGCCTGCAGCTCCTCTTGTCCCACATTCTGAGGAGAGGGGAAAGCAGAATGGATCACGGGGCTCAGACACATTAACATTAATTTTACCACGTTGACAACATCGAACCTGTGGGGAATCCTTCGCTGGTGGATGCTGGTCAATAAACATATAGGGATCAGCTGTGGGCTGAAATTTCCGCCACCTCCAAACGGACCCCACCACCAAGGATATATTTTCCTCCCCTCCCCTATCAGCATTCCGTAAAGACCACTCCCTCCGTGACTCCCTCGTCAGATCCACACCCCCCACCAACCCAACCTCCACTCCCGGCACCTTCCCCTGCAACCGCAGGAGGTGCAAGACTTGTGCCCACACCTCCCCCCTCACCTCCCTCCAAGGCCCCAAAGGAAACTTCCATATCCGCCACAGATTCACCTGCACCTCCACACACATCATCTATTGCATCCTCTGCACCCGATGTGGCCTCCTCTATATTGGGGAGACAGGCCGGCTACTTGCGGAGCGTTTCAGAGAACACCTCTGGGACACCCGGACCAACCAACCCAACCACCCTGTGGCTCAACATTTCAACTCCCCCTCCCACTCTACCAAGGATATGCAGGTCTTTGGACTCCTCCATCGCCAGACCACAACAACACGACGTTTGGAGGAAGAGCGCCTCATCTTCCGCCTAGGAACCCTCCAACCACAAGGGATGAACTCGGATTTCACCAGTTTCCTCATTTCCCCTCCCCCCACCTTGTCTCAGTCAAATCCATCAAATTCAGCACCACCTTCCTAACCTGCAATCTTCTTCCTGACCTCTCCGCCCCCACCCCAGTCTGACCTAACACCCTCAACTTGACCTCTTTCCACCTATCACATTTCCGACACCCCTCCCCCAAGTCCCTCCTCCCTACCTTTTATCTTAGCCTGCTGGACAAACTTTCCTCATTCCTGAAGAAGGGCTTATGCCCGAAACGTCGATTCTCCTGTTCCCTGGATGCTGCCTGACCTGCTGCGCTTTTCCAGCAACACATTTTCAGCTTTTACCTCATATGTCCCTTGTCTCAATATCTGGCTTCATGCCACTTCATGGGTTTTCTGATCCTGTATTCCATTTCCTTGTCTCTGCTTCCTTTGGGTCCCCAACATTGCACAGTCTGTGCTAGATTTCCTTTTCCATTGGTCCCTGACCCTGTTCTAACTCTGGCTATTGGTCCTCCTCCATTACAAGCACATGGTTTATGGTTCAATCAGTCATTGGAAACCTTCACCTTGTTATACCCAGTTGAATCCTGGCTCTCATATGATGTAGCTGTCCTCTTAGTCAGGTTCAGGCTCAGTCCAAGAATTCAATGTCAATGGCTTTCAACTTTGGGAGTTATACCGACACATTTAATGAAAACACACCCAGGAACACCAATGTTGTCCGTCCTTTGGGCACATTGACTAGTTTATGTATTGTAAAAAGGATATTACTTGCAATGATCCTTATGTTTGAACAAGGCTGTTGGAATCACCTTCCATTCTGACATAAGGCAGGGTGGATCTTCTCCTGAGTCTTCTTGGGTTGCTACAAGGTCTTCTGCCACAAGTCTAGCTGTAAGTCTTTGCTGAGGAGGTGGCTTTCAGGTGTGTACTTTTATACACCTTGCACTGGACCTTCTTGAATTTTCTATGGCCTTTGACCAAAGGGATCATGAGCAGGGTTCAAAACATCCAATTGGGTCGCACCAGCATCCTTCACTGTTGCAATACTAGTTAGATGTAAAGTACATATCCTCGGGCACTGGCTGGAAATCAAGCTACCAGAATGTTTAATCGAAACTTCTCCAATGGACAACCCTTGAGCCAATGTAACTGGTTCATCTTGAACTTTTGTGAGCTTTCTGACCTTAGTTTCCATTGTTCTCTGTAGCTGAAAGCTGCTGACTGCTGTTTAACTTAGTTTGATCAATTTTCTGTCAGGCTTGATTTCTCCAACTGTGGGTCAGTTTAGAATGTTCAGTTCCCTTGGTCACAATGCTTTCTCTCTTTTGCTTCTGTAGGTACTAACAGAATGTCCACTGTGGCCATGGTAAAGATGAGGGTCCTGAAAGATATGCCTTTTTTTCACTTTTGTGAAACAGAGCATGGGTACTTTAGGGGAGAAGCATTGGCAAGACAACCTCCTGCACCCTCCAGCAATTCAGATACCGACATTTTGCTGGGTACTGTACCCAGACTGGAGTCATGAGCAACCAGCTGGAGAGCACTATACTGCCACATCTCTGCGACTGGAAAGGAAGAACTTCCACATGTTATTGTACTCCAAAGACTACCTGAGAACAGGGACCTGCTCAGTACCAGAGAGGACCGAATAATTTTGACAAATAGTGACTTTATACAGATGTACCAACAGACACAGAAGTAGCAGGCAGATTTGTTGGGGTACTGGACAAACTGACACAAAAGTTGCAGGACCACAGCGATATTGATGGGACCCTACTACTTCAGGCATGCAAGTATCTGGATGTCTCCATGGACAGGTTGGCCTTTAACATAGATGGCTGGGCCCAGCACACTTAATACCTGCTGGATATATCGCTGTAAGTGACAAAGTGATAGAAGGATGAGGGATAATGGCCTTTCTCCAGGTGCCCCATCCTCACAAGGAGACAGGGCAGTGCATTAATCAATCATTCAGAGGAGGAAGCACAAAGAGTTCTGTCCAGGTGTCTCCTCTTGTAATGCTGCAGAGGTAACCAGTCTTGTATTAACAGCCTGTGTCCCACCATCAGCCCGGTGTGGGGACAAGCTAAATAGGATGCACCAATCATTCTGTACAGTCAACATGTCTGGGAACTCTAGATTAAAAGCCCCCTGGTGTTGCCCAACAAAACCTGCAAGGGCCAAGGGGTAGCCCTACTGATGAGGCTCCTACACGCCAACTGTTGGATCCAGCACCCACAATAAGACATGGTAGAAGGTCAAGAAAGGAGGAGACAACCTCTGAAATACATGTTCATTTTTTAGCATCAGCTGTGAGAGGGCCTCTGTCCAAAGACAACTGCAATGTTGAATGTACAGGGCATAGCCATCCTTACCACATTTCAAGTCTCTGCTACTTTGGCATTAAGGCTCACTCTTTCCAGGTAGCAAACACTGATATTGCATGACAGTGGAATTCATTTGATATGTTATTGATAGGGTCAGGAATGTAAGCATACAAAACCCACCAACGTGTTTCAATTTCAGTGTGTGGCTGCCTGTGTAATGGTGTTGCTGTTCAAAGGGCCCCTCCCTCACAGAGAAAAGCATTTACCTGCCCATTCTGGGTGTTGTTGCAACTATTTTCATTTCCATTGCTCCCTTGTTTTTTGCAGCACAGTGGAAGGTAGCAGTTGCCACTTGTCAAAATTGTGTCACAGGTTCAGGCTCTTCGCATGAGCGAATGCCCATTCCCCTCCCCCACCTACCAGCCCACCCCAAAATAGAAACAATCTATTTCAGGTAGCCTTTCACTTTACTCCAGAGATTTTGCATTTCCATCAGTCCCTAATCAAGCTGTCTATCTAATTCATTATCTGCCCATATTAACCCTCTAGGCCAAGCACATTAAATTACATCCTAGGTCTAATCCCTCAGTGGAAGCCAGGATACTGTTTACATTTGATGAACCACATTGCCACATGATCCCTTCCCTCCCATACTCCATCATCTCCCTCCACTTTTATATGTAGTTTCTCCACTTAATATTGTCATTCCTTCTGCACCTAATATTCTAATTCCAATATCCACAGCTGAAAGCTCCAGTTTCCCTCCTGCCGCAGTGGTTCCTAAAAGCCGACAGGACTAACCACAGATTATACACTTAGCCAGACTGACCAAGAACAAAGACTGACAAAACCATTAAGTGCTGCCACCCCCAAAAGAACAAAGGTATAAACTCTCTGATCTTGACCACCCAACCAACCGGGTTCTTGGACAGATATCACAGGCTGGTCTTAACGTACTATATAGGAAGACCCTGACTGAAGGGAGTCTGTTTGAACTTGACTGAAGACTGCTCTCTTTAGAATTTGAGACACAAATATTTGCTTGCGGGGCTTGTAATGCATTTGGCTCAAAGCCAACTGGCATCTCGCACAGGTGTGAGATTGAAGTACTAGTGTGCTATAGAAGAATATGTCAACTCCTTTTACTGGTGGCTAGCCAATATAACAAACTGCCTTATGCATGTGAACTAAGGTTATAAAGCTCTCAGACTCCATCTTAACCTTCGAATCACTTGAAGCATGACGCAACTACTGGAAGCATTCTGCTTAATTATAATCTAACGTTTGTATAAAATAGGTGGCTGTAATAAGTGGATTCTTCAAAACTACAATATCCATACTCAGTTTCTCGTCTCATGGGAGATAACACAAACATTGGCACATCAGATAAAATACCCTATTAGAGCCAAAACTCACATCACTGAACTTCCATCATTTCAGCTGTGATAAAATTTTAAGCAGTCTATTGAACATGGAAGTCTGTTTATTTTCTGATTTCGTTGAGTTTCTTTGTACCTGCTTTGCTTATAAAAAAAGCATTGTACTTGCTCATCTTTCGAACTCATTTCAAAAAGACTTCGAGTTTCTCAGACAATTTAATTCATTCAATTGTGTACAATTCCATTCACTGGTGAAAGACAACTGTGAAATAAAGATTGAAATCCCATTATTTCTTTTGTTTGATTTTATTATTTACTGACAGCTGAAGCCATTTGAATTCATCATTATTAAGCTGAGAAAATTGATTCTTGTATGATAAAAATATAACTTTCCTTTGTTGATTCACAATTCTAATTTTGTACAGTAATAGTCACAATTTATATGCAATGAACTTTTTTTATTAATTCATGGGGTGTAGGACACTGGCCAGATCAGCATTTATTAGGCAAAAGTGAGGACTGCAGATGCTGGAATTCAGAGTTTAGATTAGAGTGGTGCTGGAAAAGCACAGCAGTTCAGGCAGTATCCGAGGAGCAGGAAAATCGAAGTTTCGGGCAAAAGCCCTTCATCAGGAATTTATTGCCTACCCCTAATTGCCCAGAAGGCAGTTAAGAGTCAACCACATTGCTATGGGTCTGGAGTCACATGTGGGCCAGCTCAGATAAGGGCAGCAGCAGATTTCCTTCTCTGAAGGACATTATTTAATTTGGTTAGAATCATAGAGTCATAGAGATTTATAGTTTGGAAACAGACCCTTTGGTCCAACTCATCCATGCCAACCAGATATCTCTCCACCCTGAAGGCTCCCTGCCTCTATTCCTGATGAAGGGTTTTTGCCCCAAACTTCGATTTTCCTGCTCCTCAGATGCTGCCTGATCTGCTGTGCTTTTCCAGCACCACTCTAATCTAAACTCTGGTTTCCAGCATCTGCAGCCCTCACTTTTGCCTAGATATCCTAACCTAATCTAGTCTCATTTGCCAGCACTTGGCCCATATCCCTCTAAATCCTTCCAATTCATATACACATCCTGATTCCTTTTAAAAGCTGTAATTGTACCAGCCTCCACCACTTCCTCTGGCAGCTCATTCCATACATGCACTACCCTCTGCATGAAAAAGTTGCCTTTTAAGTTCCTTTTATATCTTTCCCCTCTCACCCTAAACCGATGCCCTCTCGTTCTGGAGTCGCTAACCCCAGGGAAAAGACTTTGTCTATTTATCCTACCCACATGCCCCTCATGATTTTATAAACCTCTATAAGGTCACCCCTCAGCCTCCGACACTCCAGGGAAAACAGCCCCAGCTTGTTCAGCCTCTCCCTATGGCTCAAATCCTCCAACCCTGACAACATCCTTGTAAAACTTTTCTGAACCCTTTCAAGTTTCACAACAGCTTTCTGATAGGAAGGAGACCTGAACTGCACTTGATAATCCAAATGTGGCCTAATCAATGTCCTGTACAGCAACAACATGACCTCCCAACTCCTATACTCAATGCACCGACCAATAAAGGACAACATACCAAACACGTTCTTCATTATCTTATCTACCTGCGACACTACTTTCAAGGAACTATGAACCTGCGCTCCAAGATCTCTTTGTTCAGCAACACTCCACAGGACTTTACCATCAGGTGTATAAGTCCTGCTCTAGTTTGCTTTTTCAAAGTGCAGCACCTCACATTTATCTAAATTAAACTCCACCTGCCACTCTTCAACCCATTGGCCCATCTGATCAATATCCTGTTGTACTCTGAGGTAACCTTCTTTGCTGTCCCCTACACCTCCAATTTTGGTGTCATCTGCAAACTTACTAATGATACCTCCTGTGTTTACATCCAAATCATTTATATAAATGATGAAAAGTAGTGGACCCAGAATAAAAGTACAGGTACTGGATTTAATATTCAAGTGACCCACTTTAACTCTGTGCTATTCAGACTAGGCTCCACAATCCCTGTGGTCCACAGAGATCTTCCTGTTCAGTCTGCAATTCAAGGCTAGCTCAACAAGTGGCAGATGTTGATGCCACCCAAAGAGCCAAGTTTACGATTAAATGATTGAGCCAGAGATGAGCCCTACTTCATTATTGTTCTAGCTCTACCCCACTATTCCACAGTATTCTCCATGCTACTGCCTTCCCTCAACTTTGCTTTACTTGTGCTTGGGCTTTCTCCTTCTCACTCTCTCTGTGCTCACCCCGAATAGTGCACTTCTACTGCATCCATGCCTTCTCCTTTTCCTGCACTCTCCAGGTACCTGGCTCCTCCCCCGTTTCATGCTTCTGATCTTTCCTTGTATTTTTTTTTAATGTTCCCCTCTGCTCCATTAGCACTTTATTCATGTTCTGTTCTCCTTGGTCTCCTGCTTCTTCAAAGGATCTAGACTCACAGTGTTCTTGTTAATGGTGAGAATCAAATGCACCCATCTCAAAGACCTACAGATTTTTGCATCTATTTTTGTAAAAGGAAATTAAAAAGAAACTATGTGCATCATTTACATATTTTAAATTTTATAATATTTTAAATTCATTCTTTAGGTTGGGTCTCTTTGCTTAGCAGACAAATTGAGAAAGGAAACTTCAACCAAGAAGGTTGGAGAATCACTGCCCTCTTGTAGCCCTTTTGGTTATTTCAATGATTATAGAGATATTTCTTTGACAGCTTTCTGCAACATGAAGTGGTGATTTACTGGTGGTGGTCAACTCCGTGCTGTGAAGTGGCAGTCTCTGCCACATTGGCTGCATGTACACACAGTGGGCTGAAGCAGTGCAGGTTTTGTTGTCCTCTGTTTTCTCTGAGCTCCCTTCTCAGTTAGCTGTGCATTCCATTTCAATGTACATGTTTGAATTCTCTTTCAGATTCCAAATGTTATGGCCATCAGCAAATATCTTCCAATTATTAATTCATTCTCTACTGCCTCCATATCACCTTTGCTGTTGTCCTCTGTTGTAAAATGGATGGAAACAGAGAATTGGGGACAAAATGTTGCGTGGTGATTAATTCTTACTGTGTAATTTAGTACAAGTTAATATTACAAAAGAGTAAAAATTAAAATTGCATTAATCTGTTGAGGTCACACACACTATTTAGGTGGAGACAGGATATTGCAGGAGACAGAGTGCAGAGGTATTTTCTGTACAGTTCCAAAGAGTCTCACACAATCAGTCTTCTTGTCTTTTCTTTCCTTCAGTCTTGTTTTTAACAAAGATAAGTGCCTTTCCTGTTTATACTCTCCAGTGGTCTATCCCCTACCATTGATAATTAGACTAGTTTGAGACACAGTATGGACAAGAAGAACTAGTGGCAGAAAACTATCCAAACATCCCTTATTCTGTATCATATACTGGCAGAGGTAGATACCATGAGGTGAACAGCAGTAACAATCAGGCATACCACATGTTATATGCGAATGAAACATAGTATGCATCATAAACAAACACAAAAACAGAAATTGATGGAAAATCTCAGCAGGTTTGGAAGTTCTGAAGAGAGGTCACTGGACACAAAATGTTAACTTGGATTTCTCTCCACAGATGCTGCCAGATTGTTTGAGATTTTCCAGCAATGTCTGTTTTTATTTCTGATTTACAATAGCCACAGTTCTTTCAGTTTTTAAATAATATGTACCATCACAGGAAGAGATGCAGAGTCATATGATCTTGTAACTTGTAGCAATATGTCAAGATGAATACAGGAGGATAATTCCTAAGTTAACATTTTCTCTATCTCAGCAGGTTGTGTAAAAATTATTTAGCAACATGACAAGACCAAGAAAATTATCTGCAATTTTTTTCTCAAGGCAATCCAGCAGCTAATGTTTCTTCCTTTACCTCTGCATACCTCTGTTCAATCTGTGTCAGTGAATAAAAAGTATAATTCACTGGTCTATATTTTCCAATCATTACATCTGAAATTGTACAGCTCGCAGTCCTGAATCTGTAGCAATGATGATAGGTAGCTGCAGGCTATAGTGAGTTAAAATATCAGGTGATAAAACCTTTATTTTTGATCTTTGGGAAAGATTTCTGTTGTGCTTCCTCCTACCAACAGGCATTAGCTTGTCACAATAGCTGATGTAGTTGCTCATTGATGACAGTTAGCTTGTGCAAAAACTTTCACATGCTTTATCAGGAATCTGGGAACTTAGTGATATTCCAAGGCCATAGGAACATCTTAATAGTTCTTATCTTCCATGCATAAAATCTGATACAAAATACAATCAAAGTAAATTTAAGAGTCTTGATAGCCTACTGAAAAAAAATTGTCTTTGTTGTCAACTTGCTTCCTATAAAAGGAAGCAAGGTAAAGCCACCAAAATCACAGGCGACTGCTTTCTCATTAGAGAGTGATAACCACTGGTAATTTTAACATGAGTGTCACCAAATCTCAGATGAAGGTTGACCTCTTCCTATTGTGCCCAGGACTCATCAGTTGACAACATAGGATGATCTTCATTTTCAATTCCTTTGTTCCATTGTGTAAGATTCACACGGTTTCTGATAGATCCTTTATATTTAGGTGCTGGGATTATCCGTAAGCACAAGTTTGTTGCATCTGTCATAGGTGAAATAATTCCTTGCTTCAAGATATAGACAATTTCCTTCTTTACCTTTGGCATTTATAGAAATGATTTGGATGTGAACGTAAGAGGTATAGTTAGTAAGTTTGCAGATGACACCAAAATTGGGCGTGTAGTGGACAGCGAAGAAGGTGACCTCAGAGTACAACAGAATCTTGATCAGATGGACCAATGAGCTAAGGAATGGCAGATGTAGTTTAATATAGATAAATGTGATGTGCTGCATCTTGGAAAGGGAAACCAGGGCAGGACTTATATACTTATGGTAAGATCTGGGGAGTGTTGCTGAACAAAGGGACCTTGGAGTACAGGATCATAGTTCCTTGAAAGTGGAGACTCAGGTAGATAGAATAATGAGCTGGCGCTTGGTATGCTTTCTTTTACTGGTCAGAGCAACGAGCATAAGAGTTTGGAGCTCATGTTGCAGTTGTATAGGGCATTGAATAGGCCACATTTGGAATATTGTGTGCAATTGTGGTCTCCCTTCTATAGGAAGGATGTTGTGAAACAGGAAAAGGTTCAGAAAAGATTTACAAAGATTTTGCCAGGGTTGGGGGGCTTGAGTTATAGAGAAAGGCTGAATAGTCTAGGACTGTTTTCCTTGGAGCATTGGAGGCTGAGGGGTGACCTTATAGAGGCTTATAAAATCATGAGGGGCATGGGTAAGGTAAATAGACAAGACTTTTTCCCTTGATTAGGGAAGTCCTGAACTAGAGGGCATAGGTTTAGGGTGAGAAGGGAAAGATTTAAAAGGGACCAGAGAGGCAACTTATTCACACAAAGGGTGCTGTGTGTATAGAATGAGCTCCAGAGGAAGTGGTGGAGGCTGGTACAATTACAACACTTAAAAAACATTTTGATGGGAATATGATTCAGAAGGGTTTAGAGTGATATGGGCCAAGTGCTGGCAAATGGGACTAGATTAGGTAGGATATCTGGTCGGCATGGATGAGTCGGACTGAAGGGTCTATTTTCATGCTGTACATCTCTATGACTCTATGAATCTATGAGTGGATAAGGAACTTTTCTGGGTGCAAAAAGCCAAACTGGCTTCATTTCAGGATGTAGGATAGTGTGATATGTTGTTTTTCCTGGTCCCATGAACAATTGTAGAAATTCAGCTATGAAGGTTTTAGATATTTCTACTCTGCTTTCTAGTTCCGATGTGCGGTCAGTCATTGCGTATAATAAAATAAGGGTCAGTTAGCTCACTTGACTGGTAGCTGGTTTGTAATACAGAGTGACAACAATAGCTTGTGTTTAATTCCTTCTCCAGCTCAGGTTACCCACCTTCTCAACATCTCCCCTCACCTGAGGCATGATGACCCTCACATTAAACCAACATCAGCCACCCCTCTTATGAGAGAGCAGCCATTTGGTCAAATTGGACAATGGCAACTTTGCCTTTTGCCTTATAATATACCAATCTGCTCACTGCTCGGCTTGATAGCAAGGCCAGGTTCTTTTTTTATAGAATTCCTACAGTGCGGAAACGGGCCATTTGCCCCACAAGTCCACACCGACCCTCTGAAGAGTAATCCATTCAGACCCATTCCCCTAACCAACATTTATCCCTGACTAATGCACCTAACCTACACACCCCTGAACACTAAAGGCAATATAGCCTGGCCAATTCACCTAACCTGCAATCTTTGGGTTGTGGGAGGAAACTGGAGCACCCGGAAGAAACGCACGCAGGCATGGGGAAAAACGTGCAAATACAACACAGACAGTTGCCCGAAGCTGGAATCAAACTGGGGCCCCTGGTACCATGAGGTAACAGTGCTAACCACTGAGCTACCATGCTGCCCGAAATGTATGGTTCGATGCATTTTAAACCTTTGGCCAAAGATATCTGAATGATACGTGACCTACTCATACTTTGTGGCAATGACAAACATTTCTGAACTATTATTTAACTCACTGTCATCATATACTCTTTGGCTTGGCTTGCTACTAAAATGCATAAAGAATCTGATGATATAAGGAAAAATTACATTTATTTAAGAAACAACTTACTGTGTCTTCATCTTACTACAGTCTGCATTAGACAGCAAGATCGTGTGTCATCACATCACTTCTTCTGAGGATGTATATTGTGTGCCATTATCATGTTAAAATATTTATCCCCAATACAACGCTCTTGTATAAGATGTACTTGTTGCAACTTTAGGGAGATTAACATTCTTATTTTTCACCTGGATTCCAGTTAGCCAGTTGCCCTCAATTGTAATTCTACTCATCTTTGGACAAAAAGATTTAATGTGTAAATGGGCATTAAGACTTCTAATAGATTAACTGTGCGATAGGGGAATGGATCTGAATGGATTACTTTTCAGAGGGTTGGTGTGGACTTGTTGGGCCAAATGGCCTGTTTCCGCACTGTAGGAATTCTATAAAAAAAACTTGGCCTTGACATCAAGCTGAGCAGTGAGCAGATTGCTCCTGTAACTTGCTGCTGGATTTGAACTCAAGGTTCACACAAAATCCTGTCCAGTGGTTAACCAGCTAGCCAGTTCATACTTAGCAATCCAGTAGGCACTAAATCTTACCTGTCCCCTCAGGAAATTCAATTTTGACAGTATAATAATAATAATAATAATCCTTATGGTTGCCTTCATATCATGTTTCTGTATCTGCATATTAACTTGTTATTATCATAAGGAGAGGCAGTTTCATAGAATATTGCATTTCATATTGTATTATAACATACTCAGAGGTTTCATTTAAAACAGGAATTATTGACAAGACTACATTGAGTGTTGAAATTAGATTTTGTTTAATAACACATCTGATGCATTTTCATTGCCAAACAAATTTTTTTCACTAATGACGTCAATGTGCTTTTATTCAGCAATATTATATATATTTTTCAGCAAGACTCATGAGCAATTCAAGGCATATAAACTTCAGTCTAAAGTATTAAAACAATTTTCTTGCATTGTTTGAACAATATGATATATAGTCAACACATAGGGCTGAAATTTGATAGGCCCTGGGTTTTTTTAAGGTATAAAAGTGGCAGTTTGCAACCTGCTCAAGCCTATTCAAACTGATTCAGACAGAATGTAATTATCATATCTGCAAGCCATGTGAGATCACAGCTGAAAATGTGTTGCTGGAAAAGCGCAGCAGGTCAGGCAGCATCCAGGGAACAGGAGAATCGACGTTTCGGGCATAAGCCCTTCACACCAAGCAACTCTGGCAATTCATTCACACTGCCCCTTTGCCCTTCCTGCTACTGCTAAACTTGGCAAGCAGTGGTTTGGGGCAGGCCCCTCAACACTGCATGCTGATTGTGTCCTCCAGGCAGCTTACTTCTGCTATAGGTGCTAAAGAGAGGCTGTACACTGGAATGCACTGCTGAGGAAAAATAATTTCGAAGCATTTGAAGGACGTGGCGGAAAGGGAGGGAGGGGATCACAGTTTCATTTTATTTTATTTATTTATTGTCACTTGTAACTTGTTACAAAATACAGTGATGGTGTTATAAAGTGTCGTCACTGTCCGGCATCATCTTAAAATATAGAAATATAAGCTCAAACATAATATAGAAAGGCAGAAAAGTGAAGAAAAAGAGAAAGTGTCCAACTTTACAATCCTTCTTGCTAAGTGCTCACCATGGGTCATAGGACTGGTGAACAGGTACAAGTCCACTTGGCCACGCTGCCACTGATAGAAGAAAAGTCAGAGATTCATAGAATCATAGAGCTGTACAGAATGGAAACAGACCAATCGATCCAACTAATCCATGCCAACCAGATATCCTAGATGTATCTAGTCCCATTTGTCAACAATTAGCCCATATCCCTCTAAACCCTTCCTTTTCATATATCCATCCAGATGCTTTTAAATGCTGTAGTTGTGACAGCCTACATGACTTCCTCTGGCAGATCATCCCATACATGCACCTAGCCTCTGTGTGAAAAAGTTGCCCCGAAGGTCCATTTTAAATGTTTCCCTTTTCGTCTTAAACCTATGCCCTTTAAATTTGGACTCCCATAACCTGGGAAAAGACCTTGGTTATTTATCCTATCCATGCTCCTCATGATTTTGTAAACCTTTATAAGGTCACCCCTCAGCCTCCGACACTCCAGGGAAAATAGCCCCAGCCTATTCAACCTCTCCTATAGCTCAAACCCTCCAACCCTGGCAACATCCTTGTAAATCCTTTCTGCGCTCTCTCATGTTTAACAACATTCTTCCTATAGCAGGGAGACCAGAATTGCTTGCATTATTCCAAAAGTGGCCTAACCAATGTCCTGTACAGCATCAACAAGATCTCCCAACTCTTACATTTAATGCACTGACCAATAATGGTAAGCACACCTAATGTGTTCTCCACTATCCTGCCTACCTGCAACTCCATTTTCAAGGAATTGTGACCCTGTTCTCCAAGATGTCTTTGTTCAGCAGCACTCCCCAGGACCTTACCACTAATTGTATAAGCCCTGCCCTGAATTGCCTTTCCAAAATGCAGCATCTCACCTTTATCTAAATTAACTTCCATCTGCCACTCTTCAACCCATCATCCCATCTGATCAAGGTCTCGTTGTTCGCTGTCCTCTACACCTGGAATTTTGGTATCATCTAAACATTTACTAACCATACCTCCAATATTTAGGTAAATGATGAAAAACAGTAGACTCAGCACCAAGTCTTGTGGCACACTGCAGCATCAGGTATGAATTGGCACCAGGATCGCCTCAACAATGCCAAAGCTGCCAAGAATCCAAACTCGCCTCTGATGCTGCTGCCATGCATCTACGTGCTTGGACCTACTCGAGTCAGTGCTGCTAGGCCCATTCACAGCTGCTGATCCTGTCGCCATGACTGGGCTCTTCACCAAGAGATAAGTAAAATAAAACAGAAAAAAACAACAAGAGAAGAAAGAAGAGAAAAGAAAAACAAAAAGAAAAGTGGATGGTGTGGGCAAGCCCTGGGCTCAGAAGACCTACTCTACCACCATCTCATGTCACTCTACTGGTCAGGACAGATGCAATGTTTCTGTAGATGGAAGTGAACAGGGAATGGGCGCATACTGTCAGAGTAGTGAATATCTTGGGTCTGGGACAATGAAGATGGCAACAAGGGAAAGATGGACAGTATTCAGGAGAAAGACCATTGATGATATATACTGAACTGCTTGGTGTGTTGGCAGGCTAGGAGGAAATTTTCTGTCACTATGTTGGAACAAGGAGGTGTTCAACTCTGATTTCACAGAGGGTACTGTCTAGAGCCTTTTAATCGTATCCAAAAGTAGGGAAATTATGCTGAGCTAATCTCAATCCTTGGTTACAGCACACTTCATAGAATCATAGAATCCCATGATAGAACAGTGTGGAAGCAGCCCATTGATTCTATGCCTACCCTCTGAAGAGCAGCAGTACTGCTTGCAGTCCAGGTCATAATATCACAACTTCTGAAGGCCTGAAGGAAGTGATTCTACATATCATGTCTGCACTCAACCTAAAAAAGATATAGAGGAATTGGGCAGGGCAAAAGCAAAATTAGCAAAAGGTGATAACAAAAGATTAGGTGGATATGTATGTTAGGAATGGACTGACAGGCTGGGCCTCTTTTCTCTTGCAAAAGAAGGTCAGGGTGAGTTCATAGAAGTATTTGAAACAGTGAAAAGGTTTGAGAGACAGTATACAGATGATGTTTTCTGTTTCGGGACAGAAGATGTCCATGTATGACAGCCGCCAAGAAATTCAACAGGGAACTTAGAAGAAACAGTGAGTGGTTGAAGTGGATGAAAAAGATACCACAGTGTTTAGAAGGAAGCGAGACATGCAGAGGAGGGAAAAAGGAAAAGATGGTTACAGTGCTAGATTTAGATGAGAGGATGCCTGATTGAAATACAAGTGTTGTACTGGACTGGTTGGGTCAAGTGACCTGATTCTGTCCTATATATCCTTGTGCGTAATCCTTGATATAATCCTGCTGTCCATCTATTCCAGGCTGGATTTCATGGCCACCTGTTGGTCAAATCCATGATAGAACACTTTGTGCACTTAAACAGCATCTGGTGATTTGTCTCAGCTTCTACTGGAGCACAGGAGTAATCTTCCCAATATCTCAGTAATTCATTGGAGACAGTGAGGGAGATGAAGATTTCCATGGTTTTTGCAGACTTAAACAGCTCAGATCCCAAAGAGACTAAAGGATCTCAAAGCAATTCAGTAATCTGCGTTCTAGCAATTTTATTATATTTACAGATTTGCACTTCCAGTGCATTGGCAGTGGTCTCATAGTGCACAAACCCACTGTCTTATGACAGCATTTGTGCTACTACCATGGCACTCCAAGTGTACATTAGCTTTTGTCTCTTAATCAGCTAGCCCACACCACTATAGTGTGTGCTGAGCTGATGCTGTCTGAAGTTAGGCCCTCACAGCTCAGAGCAGATCAATAGTATTTTGCAAGGATATCTGCAGGCCCACTGTTGAAAGCGAAGATAAGTCATAATGCAATCACTGAGGTGGAATTGGTTAAGAGCACTAGACCAGGCAGACATGCCAACAAAAGAGTCACAATAGGCCAACTCCTTCATTACTATTTGTATAACTGAATGTGTAGATGCACTAAGATGTATGAAGTTTCCTGTTGGTGGTTTTCATTTCTGGATATTGGGCAACTGGTCTTTGTGTTGGGGAATGTGAAATGGGTAGGAAAATAATGATTCATAGGACTATAGAATATCTACAGTGTGGAAGCAGGCCCCTTGGTCCATCAAGTCCACATTGATCCTCCAAAGAGCATCCCACCAAGTCCCAGCTCCAGCCCCCTACTCCATCCTTGTAACCCTGCATTTCCCACGGCTGTTCCACCTAACTTACCATGGATACCATGAGCAATTCGGCATGGCAAATCCACCTAACCAATCCACCTAACCACACATCTTTGGACTGTGGAAGGAAACCAGAGCACCCGGAGGAAATTCACGCAGACTTAGGAAAAATGTGCAAACTCCACACTGCCATTTGCCCGAGGGTGGAATCAAATCTGGGTCTCTGGCACTGTGAGGCAGCAATGCTAACCACTGAGCTATGATTGCTAGGTCCAGGTTAGGGATGTTTAATTGAGTAGAATTGGATTCTCATAATCAACTGTTTCACATTCTGTCAAGTCAGATAGGATCCAGGATGACTTGTCTCAACATCCTCTTGTCCTTCCTCTTCTTTCTATTCCTCTTTTTCCCTCATTCCTCACAAAATTTGTCCTTTCTGCCTTCCTCATTTCAGCTTCAGCTTCAGACCTGCCTCAATGAACCCCGCACAGACCAACTGTGCCTAACAAGAAGCACTGAGAATCATCTCACCCTCAAACAATGCTGTCATTCCTCCTATGTTCCATCTATGTGCTGCCCCTTAGCAAAAACATCTGAAAACCCACTACCAGTTTCCACATGTACATTGATAACTCCCAACCTGCCCATTTCTCTAAGTCATCACACTACATGTCTACTATCTCATTAAATTAAATTAAATTTGCTCCAACTAAATAAATACAGGAAGACCAAAGCCATGTTTTCAATGTACCACAACCTCTGTTCCCTGGCTATTGATTCTATCCCTCACACTAAAAGAATCAAACTGTTCTCAACCCAGGTGTTCAATTTGATTTGTGGATGAGCTTCTCAGCACAAATTTATGTCGTCACTATGCTCCATGTGTATATAATTCTGGAACATTATGAGAATCTTCTACCACCTCAGAATATATATAGTTAATGAACACATTCATGCCTTTTTAAAAAAATTCATTGCTTGGAAAAGGGTACCACTGGCCTGGCCAGCACTTATTGAGTGTCTCTAATTTCCCACTTAAGAGTCAGCCATTTTGTTGCGAGTCTGGAATCACATTCAGGTCAGACCAGGTAAAGATAACAGCTTCCATTCTAAAAGGGTATTAGTAAACCAATTAGGTTTTTTCAACAACTGATAATGGATTTGTGGTAGCCATTGGAGTCTTAATCTTGGATTTTTATTGAATTCAAATTGCACCATCTGCCATGGTGGGATTTGAACATTACCTGGGTCTCAAGATTAACAGTCTAGTGATAATGCCACAAGGCCATCACCTCCCCCTCTGTTATCTCTGTACTTGATTTATCTTAATGTACTGAAAACCAGCCTTCCATTTTTCACTCTTCTTAAATTTGAGGTCTTCTAAAGTGCTTCAGCCAGCATACTAAACTGCACCAACTCCAATACATCATCCCTCTGTTCAGTAATCTGCATCTCGTCCTGCTTAAGTAGCACCTTACTATTAAACATCTCATCCTCATTTTCAAATCACTCAATGTTCTTGTCCATTCCTATCTGTCTAGATCGCTCCACACTCTAAACCCCAGGATGCATACTCATTTCAAATTCTGCCTCTTAAAATTTCTAACTTTGATCATTCCACAATTGGTGGCTATAATCTTAATTTGCCAAAACTCTAAGATCTGGAATTCCATCCTGAATGTTCTCCCCCTCTTTATCTTCCCTTCCCCTTTGTAGGAATTCCTAAACTTTATAGCACTGACTAAACCTTTGATCTAATTACTCCTTCTATGGTTCATTGTCAACTTTCCTTTACAGCATACCTGCAATGTACTTTGAGATGGTTCTCTTACATTACAGGTATTATATAAATACAAGTCATTGTTGTAAATGTTCTACCTCAGGCAACAAGGGAAAGCTGGACTTGAATTTTGAGAGATATTTAAAATGACCTATTTCATTGTCCAATGTTTTATTTATTCATCTTTAATTTCAAATACCTCCTTCCCCTTGAATAACAGCTATCAGCAATGCCCCCTTCCATATATAAATATTTAGTTTTATATGTCATATACGAGGCCATTCGAATTCAGTTTACACATAAAACAAAATGAATTGCAGAATAAGACCTATGTTAAATCCTGAAATTCAATCTAATAAAAAGGAGTTTAAATTATTCAGTGGCATTGAATTAGAGGCCTTGCGTATAGATCTACTTCAAGCTCTCTTGTTTAGTTACATATTGGTTGTGGGGTTATTTTAGGAACTACTCTTTTTTTCTGCTGTAACTTATCCACAATTGCAGTGGAAACTTTATTAACAATTGTGAATGGACATTTCTTGTGAAGCTCTGAGGCCAGAGTGTAAGCCAATGTATCAGAGGACATATCATTGACTTTTATGTCTTCCAACTATGGAGCAAAGATTCACATGAATGTAGAGAGGTTTCTGGAGAAGAATGACTTGAAATATTTACTCTGCTTTCTCTCCACTGATGCTGGCTAATCTGCAGAGTTTCTCCAGCAATTGTTTGTTTTGTTTCTCATTTCTAGTGTCCACGATTTGTTGTTTTATTCATGTTAATGAGTAGAAAGTGAGGTCTGCAGATGCTGGAGATCAGAGCTGAAAATGTGTTGCTGGAAAAGCGCAGCAGGTCAGGCAGCATCCAGGGAACAGGAGAATCGACGTTTCGGGCATAAGCCTGAAGAAGGGCTTATGCCCGAAACGTCGATTCTCCTGTTCCCTGGATGCTGCCTGACCTGCTGCGCTTTTCCAGCAACACATTTTCAGCTCATGTTAATGAGTGTCAACTGATTGTGGTATAGTCTTGGGTGCAGAGTTCCTCTCATTGTGGACAGACATAGGACATCAAGGTGAAAGAAGTACAGGACACCAAAGACATTGAAGAACTGTAGGCATGGAGAAGTGCTTAATTTGTTCAAGTCAGAATTAAATGATGGGTGGCATGGTGGCTCAGTGGTTAGCACTGCTGCCTCACATTGCTAGGGACCCAGGTTTAATTCCCGTCTCGGGTGACTGTCTGTGTGGAGTTTGCACATTCTCCCTGTATCTGTATGGATTTCCTCATGTGCTCTGTTTTCCTCCCACAATCCAAAGATTGCTGGTCAGATGAATTGATCATGCTAAATTGCCCATAGTGTTAGGTGCATTAGTCAGGGGTAAATATAGGATAGGGGAATGGGTCTGGATGAGTTACTCTTCGGAGGGTCAGTGTAGACTTGTTGGGCCAACTGGCCTGTTTCCAGACTGTAGGGAATCCAGTCTTAACTAAAATGAGTGGTTTTGCAAAGCAAGTCACCTTGTATAGAATGTGCTCGAAGGACCATGGGGTAATTCCAACCAATTAAGTAGACTTAGTATAACATGCCATAGGTCCATAGAGAAAGAGTTGTGAAGAAGGAGCCCATAGAAACATCAATGCTGTAATTGTTTTTCAGATGGCTCTGCCCAGACAGAAATCACCATGTCCCTCTTAACACCATTGCCTTTTTGAAGCCTTTTAATATTTCCCTTATTTGCTTCAAATGCTTACATATCTCCTTTGTGTTTCAGGACCAAAAGAACACGCAGTATTTTGAAAGGTTTGAGTCAATTTAAAATGGCTGGCATAGATTTGCAAAAGACAGATCAGTCTTGATTAATTGAATGGATGTTTTGATGTAGTAATTGAAGGGAGTCTCATGGAATAGGAGAGTCACTGTCCAATTCAATAAGTAATTGCCTTGAAGATGAAAACAATAAGTTATGACAGAATCTATTTTTCAGACTGGAGGATGTTCCCTAAAAGTGCTAACATTACTGCCATTCCATTCTGTAGAGCAAAATTTAAAAATTTGCTGATGAAACAACATTTGAAGGAAGAACAAGTAATGAGGATTGCGTGAATCAGCTTCAAATGACACAGATAGGCTTGCAAAATCAGCAACCATGTGGCAGATTAAATTTAATACTGGGGAGTGCAATTTGACAGAGGGGATACAAAGTGGCAACATACACTTAATAACAAAGTTCAGAATTATGTAAGAACAAAGAGACATGGGAGCACATGAATATCAATCCTTGAAAGTAACAGAACATATTGAGAGTATTTAACCAAGCATTTACCTTCATAAATAAAGACAGTGAGTACAATGGTGAGGAAGTTCTGCTGAAACTTCTTAAAACCCTTCTTTGGCTCCAACTGTAATATTTGCATCTAGTTTGGGTCATCAACTTTCCAATGGATGTGAACATCCATATGAGCTGTAGAAGAGATTTATTAGAAAGACTCCAGAGATGGGGATTCCAACCACAAGATTAGGTTGAAGAATCTAAGCTTGTTTTCTGTGGAGCAAAGAAAATTGAGAAGTAGAAAAAATATGACAAATTTGAATCAGGTAGGTAAGGAATGCCTTTCCCCTTTTGTACAGGGGCCAATGACACACATTTAGGGGTTTGTGCAAGAGATGCAGGAGGGATGTAAGGCAAAACCTTCCAATGCAGCAAATGCTAATGAGCGCATGAAAATGGTGGAAGCAGGAAACATCCATGATTTCAGCTGGAAACTGGATGGCCATTCATAAGAAAATTACTTGCAGGGTCATATAGATTAAGGAGAATGCTAGGAGTGGTTGGATTGTTTTGAGGAGAACAATCATTAAGTCAATTGGTCAAATTGCTTTTTCTTTGCCATTGGTGATCTATGATTCTATAACATATCTGGTCTTTCCATACACTCTTCACTTTTTATCGTAACTGTTATCATTTCCACTCAATGACTTTGGGTAAGTAATTGACAAATTTATTACTCCTGTAGCGTGCTGATATATATCCCTTGAATATATTAATTCACAAGTCCATTTATACATCTAAGGTTTGTTCCCAATTTATCCCGGTTATTTCAATACATAAAGAATATGTTTTGCTTATGTTTCTATTTGGCATTTATTTATGCACCCACAGATGATGTTTCACATAATATTTTCTTGTCTGCATTGCATGGTTCATACTTCTTATCTGGCTACACATAAACTTTGTCTTGTTAACTTTACAATTACAGATTTACTTACTTCGATTCAATTACCTGTACCCCTATCCTGCTCCATTTGACATTATCAGAAAATCTGACCACTAAACATTGAGGTGAATTTTCATCTCTCTTCACTGTCTCATTTGCAACTACAATTGGAATGGTGATGGAATCAAAATCTTGTCAAGAATCGACCGTCCTACCTATTTTTCATTTACCGCCCATTTTAATTTTTTTCCCAGATCTCAAGTTAAAAGTTGTTGGAACTTGTGAAGAATGTAGCTGAAAGTGTAATGAATATATTGGAGCAAAATGATGTTGCTGATATTTTTAATGCTGTTTTTTCTTCATTGCCTACATTGCTGTTGCCAATTCATGAGTACAGTAGTATAGTGGGTATGTTATTGAACTAGTATTCAAAAAAGACCCAAGTAATTACCTGAAGCAATAAGTTCAAATCACACCATAGCATCTGGGGAATTTAGATTCAATTAATTAAATCAAATTGAAACTAAAATAAGCTAATATTATTAACAATGGTCATGAACCTACAAGATTGTTGGAAAAGCCCATGTTTTTCGTTGAAGTCCTATAAGGAATGAAAACTGACAAATTTACCATGCGACTTCAGACCCACTGACAAATTTACCTCTGCGACTTCAGACCCATTGCAATGTGGTTGACTATTGACGGCCTTTTGAAATAGCCGAACAGATGACTCAATTGCATGAAGCTTTTGCATTTGCAACAGTTAGGAAGGTGATTAAACATTACCATTTCAAGGTCAGTTATTGACAGACAATAAACATGGGCCTTGACAATGACGCCCACATCTCATGAATGAACAAATAAACGACCTTTAGTGTGTACCTCCCAAAACGAAGGAAGGTTTAGAAAGTGGCCATTTCTATTTAAAGGTACTATCATCTACTCTCTGGTAAAATACTAGAAAGATTTATGTATTAAGATAAAGCATTCTGTTATATTTCCTACCAAGGGTCGAGAGTGTGATGCTGGAAAAGCACAGCAATTCAGGCAGCATCCGAGGAGCAGGAGAATTTAAATTTCAGGCATAAGCCCTTCATCAGGAGTGAGGAGAATTGATGTTTTGGGCATAAGCCCTTCATCAGGAATGAGGAGAATCGATGTTTCTGGGATAAGCCCTTCATCAGGAATGCCAGGATGCTGATCTCTAACATCTGCAGTCCTCACTTTCTACTATATTTCCTACCAAGTCTATTTCCAAGAGCTTGCAGGGTAGGACAAAAGTCTGAACTCCTAATAGTATTCTGCCAATGTACTTCTAGTTTTTCTGAAGGTTCATCTCACAATTTCACTCTTAAAAGAGTGCAGGAGGAATAATCAGAAAGAAAGAACGGAATTTGCTGGAAAATCTCAGCAGAACTGAGCAGCATCTGTGGAAAGAAATTGAACTTAATGTTTCAGGTCCAGTGACCCTTCTTCAGAGCTCAAGTTCTCAGTTCTAAAGAAGTGTCACGAGACCCGAAACGTTAACTCTGATTTCTCTCCACAGATGCTGCTCAGTCCTGCTGAAATATCCCAGCAATTTCTGTCTTTCTTGGTTATTTCCAGCATCCACAGCTTTTTCTGTTTTTTTTTTATTTAGTAGGGATAATCAGCTGGATAGGAGGATCAGATGTTTGCAGCTTCAGTGAGTAAATCTCACAACAAATTACATTCACAATATGCAAGTTTCAGTGAGGGTCACTGCCACCTTGAAATTCTTTGCCTCCAGCTCATTCCATGGTGGCAGGTGGGGTTATTAGTCACATTAGTCATTCAGCAGTTCATACTTGCTTTATGGAGGTGGTTGATGCCATGTTTGCTAGAACAAACACTTCTGTCATCATTTTATAGTGCATAAATAACTAGAAGCAGGTGCACAGGACTTTGTGTGAATCACAGATTGTGGTTACTGTTGAGTCCAAAATCTTATTGTCAGCACCCTCAGTGCTTTGTGTGCTCCTTCAGATGACCCCATTGCCATTATTATTTATTAAAGTTCTCACACCATCGATATGCAGCATCTGTGACAACAGCAGCTCATCATACTTTCCTGGCAGCAACCAGAATGCATTTATATTGCTCACAGGTTTCATCCACCTACTGTTACCTATTCACAGTATACTGTTTAGCTGTTTGAGAACAAAGGCTACTCCTGCATCGATGCCTCACAAATCCTCTTGAGAGTTCATGCTCAGCAGCCAATTTGTGCTACAGTAGTCTCAATGAGTCAATCAAGCCTTCAATTGACGTCTTAAGCACTGATTCTGATGCATATAGGGATCTAATGACTTCCAGCAACATAGTCCTGAAGGAAAGCCTGACATAGCTGTTTGCTGCATATCTTGCACTTGATGAGTACATTGTGCAGCATAGAGCAGATAACTATAAATCATGCTAATTCCAATGAGTATTGCAGAGCTCCTCCACAGTGATCCAGGTAGCATAATTAGTGTTAAAGCATCACACTGCTCTGTTTGATAATTTTTTTTTGTTAATTCAGCTTCCATTGTATGTGTGGGTTGTGCCTGAAAATCTTGAGCCAATTATTCAGCAGATAGGTCTTGCTCCTCAGTGGCCAGTGCTTGTTGACTAATGTCAATGTAAATTCTGATGGGTGCAGAACAAAGGCATCGTTATTTCTAACAGGTTACTAACCTTTGATCCTCGTGCTGTACTGAGTATAGGTCACACATCAGCTGAGGAGAAAGTGAGGACTGCAGATGCTGGAGATCAGAGTGAAGAGTGGGGTGCTGGAAAAGCAGAGCAGGTCAGGCAGCATCCAAGGAGCAGGAGAATTGCTGTTTCAGGCATAAGTCCTTCATCAGGAATGACCTCATCACCATTGAGAATCTCACATTCACTGCCTCCGACCTCATTGTCTGTGAACCCCGCATACCCGATTTTACCTCCTACCAAAGATTCCCAACACCAAATCATCATCTCCCAGAGCATACACAACCTCATCACCTCTGGGGATCTCCCAACCACAGCCTCCAACCACATTGTCTGTGAACCCCACACACCCGATTCTACCTCCTACTGAAGATTCCATCACTTCCGCCACCAGTGAAGTGACTAACCGAAAACCAGACCACAACACTGCCGGTGTCATGTGGGACGTCACTCCTGACCCCATGGACACCGCTGTAGGCCCCACTTCCACCCCTTTGTGAGCGTCCCTTCTGTTGGTGATGTCAGTCCTGACCCTATAATCACGCCCAATCAAGTGACTGTCTCTACCTCCACACCCAGCTCCAGCCCCACCCCAGGTCCTAGCTCCCAGCCCTGCCTTGTCTTTACTATTCTCCCAGACCACCCTCTCACTGAGGATTAATTGTTTAGCCCTCAACAAAGACCTCACCTTCATCCCTGTACGCTCCCGGACTAATGAGTTTGACACATGACACAACATTTCTTCCACTGCCTACACCTCCGGGCCCACTTTTTCAATCAAGACTCCCGCCCACCCACTAAAGATCCCTTCTCTCACCTTAAACACACCCCATCCACATGGACACCCCGTGCTGGACTGTTACCTGCCCTCGACCTCTTCATTTCTAACTGCTGCCAAGACATAGACCACCTCAACATGTACACCCTTCTCACCCACTCCAACCTCCTGCCCTCACAACATGCAGCCCTCCACTCCTTCCAATCCAACCACAACCTCACCATCAAACCCGCAGACAAGGGAGACACAGTGGTAGCACCAACCTTTACATCGCTGAAGCCGGGCACCAACTTGCAGACACCTCCTCCTACTGCCTCTTCGACCACGACCTCACCTCCTATCACCAAACATCAGCTCCCAGACCACACACAACCTCATCACCTCTGGGGATCTCCCATTCACTGCTTCCAAACTCATTGTCTGTGAAACCCGCACCATCGAATTCTACTTCCTGTCCAAGATTTCTCTCATTCCTGATGAAGGGCTTATGCCCGAAATGTGGATTCTCCTGCTCCTTGGGTGCTGCCTGACCTGCTGTGCTTTTCCAGCACCACATTCTCGACACACATCAGCTGACATTGAAATTGCGGAATTCTTCCAGTTGTGGTATATTTCTGAGTTGGCATTGCAGTGCTGGCTAAGTAGGATGTATGCAATAAATGGTATCTTGTAACGTTGGGAAGACTGCATCCTAATAAAGTCATGTCCTTTACCATCCTGCTGATTTGTTGCAAAAGAAAATTAAATGTAGTCATCTCTGTTTGCTTCAGAGCTTCAAGACACAATATCACAAAGAAAACAAGAGCCAATATAGCCCATTCAACCTATTGAGTTATTTAATCTGTTCATAGCTAACTTGGGATTGAAATCCACTTTCCTGACCATTCCCAAATCTTTAATTTTCGGAGAGACTACACCTCTATTTATTCCAACCTCAAGTGTAGTCAAAGCTAGAACATGTATATTTCTCTTAGGTAGAGCATTCCAAGGGTTTACAACCCTTTGAGGGGAGTAATTTTTCCTTTTCTAAATTCTAAAAGATTAGCCTCATATCCTGAAAGCTGCATTTTAGAGTCCCCAATCTCCGTAAACAATCTCTCAATGTCTACTCTATTAGATCCTTCAGATTGATAGATGCTTTTGTGAGATTCCAATCAATTCTTCTATATTGTAGAAAATCTAGACACAACGTACTCAGCATTTGGTCAACGACCAAACCCTTCCTCTCAGGGATCAATTTAGAAAACATCAGTGCTGTCCTATGTAGAGCATTTGGTGGTATTTTTGGAGATGTGTCAAATTCCACCTCAACAGCATATTTGCTCAATAGCTTATGCACAAAAACGGCAGTATCATTTCCAATCTCTAACTTTTGAAGATCTTAAAATGCCATGTATAAGTGACTTGGCTATTCAATATAAATCAGGCAGCATTTTCAATTCCATTTATACTCTCTTTATGGTTTGCTTAAAGTCATGAAACACTTTTATTTCCATGGATAAAATTCATAACCATGGTCACCTTTACAACTATTAGCAATAACCTTCTTATGGTGCACTGAAAGTGTTCTTCATGTTTCAACAATTCTCAGATTTCAGTGAGGATCTAATAGCCAAGTGGTAGTTTCTCACACACTATTCACACTTAGGTTCTGATAGAATGATTGTTTTGGAAGATTCTGAGTGCATATGGCTCCCTGTTGAGAGCTTGTCTCCCTACTCCTCATCCTTTGTCAAATGGCTTTTCTTCTTCTGTGTTATCACTCATCATTCGCACAATCATACTTTGGGCCAAATACAAGAGGGAAAAAAATCACTGCACCCATATCTTGAATGAGTCACTGAACTGAACACTTCAAGAGAGGATCAAGTCCTTCAGCACCGGCCATATCAGTTCCTATAGACTTTACCGGCTTTTGGTAGCAGTGTAAAACATCAGATGCTTCCAATAATTCATCAATGGCCAGTAGAGATCAATCATCAGTATTCGTGCCAGCCTAGCCAGTGATATTCCATGAATGATTTATTGAAAAAAATCACAACTATGGCATTAAAAATACAGGTGCTGTTTGAATCTTGCAGCACAACATCTAAAATGAATACAGTAAAAATATCTGAACTCATGTTTGCATGAATCAGTTAATTGAATGTGCATCTCCCTGATGGTTAGTCTCTGCTTCCACTGGAACAGAAACATGCAAACTCTCAATGTCCTCACTTAAAGAAAGCTACATAATTCCTCTTGGTGTTAAGGCACAATGGAGAGAGTGAATTTGCAGAGAAAATATTTGTAGCTTGCTTTGCAATCTGTATAGTGTGAGACTGAAAATACTGAAATGATTTTGAATGGAGGAATCCTGTTTGGTATCTCCTCCAGCATTGGTAATTGCCTTAACTAAGCAAACATGATTTCTTAAAGAGAAGAAATAGAGATAGTAAGTCAGCAGACAGTTTCATTTTGTGTGCTAGCTTTATCTGCAAGAAAGATTATGATAGTGAGTGGCTTCTGATATTTTTGGAGAATGTGCGAGTTGTGGAAGAATAGATGATGGTCAACCAGGTGCGAGTTGTGGATAAATGTTGTCATAGTAGTGAGAATGTGTTTCCAGGAAGAGCGATGTGTTAAAGTATGTTGCCATGATTGTAAACCTGTGAAAGAAATCAAGAGACAGGAATTTAAATTATTGTATTTATTCTTTGGTTATGGTTGTCACTTACAATGCAAATATTTATTACCCCTCTCGAGTTGCTCTTGAGAAAATAGTACTGAACCTCCTTCTTGAGCCACTTCCTGTGAAATTCTCTACAATGTTCCTGGATAGGGTATTCCATAATCTCTGAAAAAGATGAGCTTCCAGTTGCCTGCCATCTCAACACACCACCCTGTTCCCTGGCAAAAATCTCTTCCCCAGGAACCTGAAACTCTGATTTCTCTCCACAGATGCTGCCAGATCTGTTGAGTTTTTCCAGCAATTACTTTGTTCCTGAAAAAGATGCTTTGTTTATTGTTTCATCGATGTTTTTGGGAGCCTGTTGCATTGTAATCTACTGCTGTATTTCCTACGTCATTGCAGTGACAAAAGGCAAAAGAGTTTCATTTGATTGTGTTTCATATTGGGATGTGTGGTTTTATGAAGGGTGTGTAAACACATGTCTCTCCTTAATGATATGAATGGCTAAAATTATTGGTCACAGCTCCTCTCATTTCAGGAGTGTGTCCTCATTAATGATCAAGTTGATAAACAGAATGATTTTCTTCAGGAAAGGAACTTAACTGCAAACCAAGCAGACTTATTTGGCTATGAATTGCTATATGTTATTTGCAGCTCAGATCTAACAAGGCTTTGGAAGGAAATAAAAGAACAGTATTTCATAAAAACTTTAGGCAAACCATGAATAGACTGTAAAAATTGAATTGGAAATGCTGTCTGATTTAGCTTGAATAGCCAAGACATATTTAACTATGACAGCTTAAGGCATTCATAAGTTAGGGAGTAGCAATTATACTACTCTTTTTATACATAAGCTATTGAGCAAGGATGCCCTAGAGTCGGTTTAGAGTTAAAAGCAAGGTATCCCATGGCAATTGCAATAAATATGCCATAATAGTGCAGACAAACTAATACAGTATGACTTAAGTGTTGCTGAACACTTTGTGTTGATGCCAATTTGGATCATTTTCCAGCGTTAAAAAAAAATTATAATCTGCTGGGGCAAAGCTGCAACTTGAGAAGGTCCTCCACAAAGAAAATCTTGAGGATGTTTCTTTATCTTGGCAATCTCAACGTTAGGAAGCACTCCGAATGACGCAACTGGAATTTGAATCAGCTGGTAGAGAAGTAACACTTTGTTTCAAACACTGAGTACAAGTTTTACAATTGCATGTTTTCAAATGCATTAGAGGTTTCTGTGACTGTGTTCATGTACTTCTAACTAATTCACAGATAGGCTACTTGGTGAAGATGGATGGAACCTTACCAGAGTGCACCTTGAATCATTATATATACTAACAATAACTTACAAGCTAGGTACCCTGTACAAGCATATTGGAATTTAAAATTCTGAAATTTCCCAAGAGTGCAGTGGTCAGGACACATGCTGTGAGTGAGCACAGAACTTCTACTTACTGACCACTGCTTTTCCAAAATCCAGAAATTATGGAATAACCATAAAAAAGGTACTCAGTATCAATGGACAATAAGCAGAAAGTTAATGTGAGACTTTTCTTCAAGAGGGTGGGTGTAACAATTAGATCCATAGATCATGATGAGAAACCATTCTTTCTACCGAGAGAATTTGGGATGGGATTGGATTGGATAATCAATAATCTGAGAATCATCTTTAAAAGCCGACAAATAAATGACTAAAAATTTGATAATGAGGCAGAAATCACTTTCTGCTTCTCTATTCAGAAAATAATTTATGACAAGAAAAAAAAATGAGTTTAAGACAGAGACAGCAAGTAATATAAAAACAGATATTAAAAATTCTACCAAATTTGTAAAGGTAAATAATATTGAAATCTAATACTGGTTCCCTAGAGACTGCATCTGAAGAATCGACAATGGAAAACAAGAAATGGCAGAATATTTAAGATAATATTTTACACCTGTCTTCACTGGAAGACATTTCTTTCTCAAAAGTTGTTGAAAATCAAGTGTCAGAAAGGATGAACTTTAAAAGATCACTATCACAGAAGAAAATATGCTTCGACCAAGCCTAAGAACAGGTGGCTCACATCCCAGGAAAATCAAGATGTGATAGCACAGATAATAGATGCATTGATTATAATCTTCCAAAATGTATTTGAATGTGAAAGTACCAAATTCAAGAAAGGAAGGGATTAGAAAGCAAGACACCACAGGCCTACAGGCCAATAGTCCAACATCTGTCCTATGGAAAAAGCTAGAATCCATTATTAAAGATGTTATGGCAGAACATCATAATGAGATTAGTCAGAGCCAAATGGTTGTCTGAAGAGAAAATCATACTTATCTAATAGAGTTTTTGGTGAAATTATATATATTGTAGATAGAGCGGAACCAGTATATGAGATGTATTTGGATTTCCAAAATGAATGTGATGACATCCCACATCAATACTTGCTGCACAAGGTGCTGGGAACAATATATTATCAAAAGTTAAGATATTGGTTATCTAGCAAAAAGCCAAGAGTAGTAATAAATGGATTTTGTTTGATTGGCCAACCATGACCAGATGAAACATATGGCAGTTAAGCTTCACAATAACACCAAGAAAGGGAGGAAAATAAATAATTAAGAGAAGATAGAGAGTCTGGAAAGGGATCCAGACAGATAAATTGTCTGGAAAAAAATGACAGAGGGAGTATACTGTGGCATGAAGAATCGAAAAGTAGGGCAAGAAATGACAAAAATACAATGGTACAAAGGGATCTAGGTATCCTGCTACTCAAATCACATAAAGTTACTATGCAGGTTCTGCAAGTGATTGGAGATACAAATGGAATATTGTCAGTATTACAAGATGAATTAGTATAAAAATAGAAAAGGTTTACTGCAGCTTTTCAGGCCTTCGTTGAGACTGAATGGAAGTACTGTGCATAGTTTTAGTCTTCTTATTGAAAAACAATGTAATCTTTTTTAGATGCAGTTCAGAGAATGATTCACATGATTCATTCCTGAAATGAAAGACTTATGTTATGAGCAAGGGGAACAATTTTGCTCCATATCCATTGGAGTTGAGAAAAATCAGAGGTATTTTTTTGCAATATTTAGGATTCAGGTGGAATTGGATAGAGTGAATACCCAGAGGATGTTTCCTTTTGTGAGGGAAACTAAACCTAGGGGATATAATTTAGAATGAAAGGTATCTCTTTTAGGATAGAGATATAAGCTCATATGAGCATATGACATCAGATCAATCAGCCTGTGAAATCTGCTCTGCTATTCAATGAAATTATAGCTGATCTGATAATGCCCACCTCCAATTTACTAACTTTTCCCTATTACCCTTGACTCCCTTTCTGATTAAAAATCTGTCCATCTCAGACTTGAATGTTGCAGGTGTATAAAACTCTGGTGCAGCCATACTTGCGTACAGTTCTGATCACCACATTATAGGATAGATGTGGAAGCTTTGGAAAGGGGTGCAGAGGAGATTTACTAGAATGTTGCCTGGTATGGAGGGCAGGTGTTATGAAGAAAGGCTGAAGGACTTGAGGTTGTTTTCATTAGAGAGAAGAAAGTTGAGATGTGGCTTAATTGAGACAGATAAGACAATCTGAGGGTTAGATAAGATGATCCTTTTTCCTTGCATGGTGATGGCTAGCATGAGGGGGCATAGGTTTAAATTGAAGGGTGATAGATTTAGGACAGTGACAGAGGTAGATTCTTTACTCAGAGAGTAGTAGGGGTGTAGAACACCCTGCTTGCAACAGTAGTAAACTCGCCAACTTTAAGGGCATTTATATGGTAATTGGATAAACATATAGATGAAAATGGAATAGTATAGGTTAGAATGGGCTTCAGACTGGTTCCACAGGTTGGCACAACATCGAGGGTCGAAGGGCCTGTACTGTGCTATAATGTTCTATGTTCTACGTTCTATGAATATATTTGATGAACCATTCTTGAATTCCACAGATTCATTATTCTCTGAGAGACGAAATTCCTTCCCATCACCATCTTAAATATGTAATCTGATATTCTGAAACAATGCCTCTGGTCCAACACTTTCCCACAAAAGGAATCAACTCTTCTGCATCTACACTCTCAAGTCCCTAAGAATCTTGTATGTTTCAATCAAGTATGTGAATAATTTATTACCTTTCAAGGGGTTATTAGACTATGAAATTCTCTTCCCCAGACAATGTTGAGACTGGGTCTTTAATGTTGTGGTTCTGTTTGCCGAGCTGGGAATTTGTGTTGCAGACGTTTCGTCCCCTGTCTAGGTGACATCCTCAGTGCTTGGGAGCCTCCTGTGAAGCACTTCTGTGTTGTTTCCTCCGACATTTATAGTGGTTTGTCTCTGCCTCTTCCGGTTGTCAGTTCCAGCTGTCCGCTGCAGTGGCCGGTATATTGGGTCCAGGTCGATGTGCTTGTTGATTGAATCTGTGGATGTGTGCCATGCCTCTAGGAATTCTCTGGCTGTTCTCTGTTTGGCTTGTCCTATAATAGTAGTGTTGTCCCAGTCGAAATCATGTTGCTTGTCATCTGCGTGTGTGGCTACTAAGGATAGCTGGTCGTGTCGTTTCATGGCTAGTTGGTGTTCATGGATACGGATCGTTAGCTGTCTTCCTGTTTGTCCCATGTAGTGTTTTGTGCAGTCCTTGCATGGGATTTTGTACACTACGTTGGTTTTGCTCATGCTGGGTATTGGGTCCTTTGTCCTGATGAGTTGTTGTCTGAGAATGGCTGTTGGTTTGTGTGCTGTTATGAGTCCTAGTGGTCATAGTAGTCTGGCTGTCAGTTCAGAAATGTTCTTGATGTATGGTAACGTGGCTAGTCCTTTAGGTTGTGGCATGTCCTCATTCCGTTGTCTTTCCCTTCGGCGTGATGGTACAGAGAACACCGAACGGAGAATTCACACAAAGGTATACAGGAAAGCCACACACACAGACCAAGTCCTGAACTACGAAAGCAACCACCCCAACACACGCAAAAGAAGTTGCATCAAGACATTGTTCAAAAGGGCCACAACATACTGCAGCACACCAGAACTGCAAAAAGAGGAAGAAGAACACCTCTACAATGTATTCGCCAAAAACGGATACCCCCGCAATTTCATCAGCAGATGCCTAAGGGAAAGACAAACGGAATGAGGACATGCCACAACCCAAAGGACTAGCCACGTTACCATACATCAAGCCAAACAGAGAACAGCCAGGGAATTCCTACGGTGAACACTCTTGCTTTTCCCTGATCTATGCTTAGATAAACAGTGGTTAGAATCCTACCAGTTGTCTCGGTATATTATAGGTACAGGTAATTGGCACCATATCTGCATTTGAAGAGTAAGAAGTCACTTATGCCTAAAACAATTGTTTGAGCAAACGTCTAGTATTTCTCTGTAGTGTTCCATAAAATAAATCAGGCACAGGATGGGATGGGAAAAGAAAAGTAACAAATCAGTGGAATTAATCTGTATTCTATTTATTCCCTAATATATTCATTCCCCACACTGAATTGCCTCTCATTTCAATTCGAGCCATACGGTTCTCCAGAGCTTTAATGTCAAAATTAGCATGTGATATTAGTGACAACTATTTAAAAAAATGAAGAATGATTAATTTTACACTAGATTTGATTCTAAATAAATGTACATATTTTTAACCAACATATGAACCCTGGGATTTAACTCATTTAGAAAAGTTTTAATTAGTAGACACTGGCAGTGACACACTAATTAGTGCCGGTAAGGCCAAATCTTGCAGAAAACTTTTAGTACTTAGAGAGGCTGTGTCAATAAGTTCAGAAGATCAGAGCAAATAGGAGTCAAAGTAGGCTTTTGGCCTCTCCAACTTACTCTGCCACTCAATAGGTTCATGGCAAATCTGATTTTGAATCTAACTCCATTTTCATGCCTGCTTTGCCCTACACGTATAATCCCCATAACTCTTGACTTTCTTGTAAGTCAGGAATCTATCTCAGCCATAAGTATATCCAAAAACCCAGTTTTCACACTTCTCAAAAGAAGAAATTCAAAAGGTTCCCCAACATCTGAGAGAAGACTTCCTTCCTCACCTTCATGAGATGGGAGATCTCTGAACCTGAAAATGACCCTGCTCAATCTGTACTGCCCCATGAGGAGAAACAGCTTCTCAGAACTTACTTTGTCGATTTTTTTTCTCAGAATATTATATGTTTCAATAGGATAACCCCCATCTGTCTAAACTCCAATGAATATAAAAACAACATGCTCAAATGTTTCTCAACTGATAACCCCTTCATCCCAGGAACTAATCTATTCAAACTTCTCTGAAGCACTTCCAATACAACTGGAGCTCTTCCTAAGTATTGATACAAAGTCTGTGCAGTACCTTTGTTGCCACCAGGACTGTTCTATTCTCTGGTTTTGTCTTTTTTTAGGGTGTCCTCACTTTCCATGAGCCAAGTTTTATCCAATATTTAGTTGTCTTTTGAGTTTGAAATGCCTTTATAATTCTACTGTGGCAATGGTGATAAACAAGAATGGCTACCAGGCAAGTATAAGAAAGGTAGGCTGTGTTGAGAGTTCTTTTTTGTCCACCCTTCGATAAATTGGTTAGAGCAGTGTTGTATCTAAAAAAAATCTGCTATACTGCTTTAGCAAGATATAAATTCTGCTTCAAACTGGAATGTTTCCTCTTATCTGTAGTGTATAATTGAAGTCTATCAATAGCATCCTCCACTTGTCCCTGTCCTATTTCCACTGTCACAGGGCTTGATATTTGATATATTCATTCAGTTTTTGAATTATCTGTATATTATATTGTACCTGTAGATTATTCTTAGGGTAATAGGTTTGCGCAGAAACACAAACAGAAATTGGTGGGAAAAGCTCAGCAGATAGAGCAGCACCTGAGGAGCGAAAATTGAGTTAACGTTTCAAGTCCAGTGACCCTTCTTCAGAATGGCAATGGCCAGATGTTTCCAGACCTGCTGGGCGTGGCTGGTAATTTTTGCTTGTGTTTCTAAGCAGCTCTTTTGTTTTTTCATGCTGGAAAAGCGCAGCAGGTCAGGCAGCATCTAGGGAACAGGAGAATCGACGTTTCGGGGGCATTAGCCCTTCTTCAGGAATGCTAATGCCCGAAACGTCGATTTTCCTGTTCCCTAGATGCTGCCTGACCTGCTGCGCTTTTCCAGCAACACATTTCCATCTCTGATCTCCAGCATCTGCAGACCTCACTTTCTCCTTTCGTTTTTTCAGGTTTGCGCAGAGCTGTTCCTGTCCGAGACATTAATGCTGCACTGGAGAAAGGTGAGCCACAAGTGCAACAGCTGAATTATTGCAGGGTTTTTTTTATATTTTGGAGTCGTCCTTCTCCTGCATAAGGTGCAGGACAACTGGAAAGCATTATTTGTCTTTTCTACATTGCCATCCAGTACATTGGCAATGTTTGTGTTGTTCCAGATTGCCAGCCAATTAAGACTTTACTTTTTGGACATGGAACTACAGATTTAAAATGTGAGAATTTCTTTCCTAGTTAAGCTGCCAGGCAAGGCTGATGGGTTCCACCCTCCAAAGACCCAAGTTATATTGAGGTGCCCCATGCTCCCTCAATCATTCTGGTCCTTCCTTTCATCCCTAGTTTCCTAATACAGTATAAATACAAATCATGTGTAAGACCATAAGACCATGAGACTTTGGAGCAGAAGTTAGGCCGCTCAGCCCATCAAGTCTGCTCTGCCATTCGATCAAATACGCAAATTTACTTCATCGTTAATGGGAATTACAGTCATGGAGGAAAGCTTGACTCATTTAGTCCTCATGCAGGCAATGATCACTGATACAAACATGTTGAAACCAAGAGGAAAGATGGATTATCATGTGGCAAGATGAGTGATGCTTGAGGAATGTCTATTTCATAGCGTGTGGTGGAAAGTTTATTTAGGGTATCCAAGCTAAACTAAGTTAGCTAAAGAGAAAAATCTAGTCAGCGAGCATTTTTGTGGGGATATGATGTCCAATTGACTGTCCTTTTGGTTATGAATCTAACAAAGCCATGTAAATTTATAATCCTGCCTGAATGGCAATGCTGTGAAGGGTGTGTACAGCAAATTCTGTCTATCTTGACACCTGGACTGGAACCCACCAGAACATAAGAATAGGATAAGGCCATTTGACCCTTTGAGCATGCTTGAATAGGATTGTGGCTAAAGTGGCTGTAATTTCAGATCCGCTTTCCAATCTACTACACTTAACACTTCACTCTCTTGTCTATCAATGACCTAACTCAGCTTTGAATCAATTTAAAGACCCAGTTCAAAGTTTGTGAGAAGATTTGTAGCTTGAGTGCTACAAATGAAAAATCACACAACTCCAGGTTATAGCCCAATAGGTTGATTTGGAAGTATTAGCTTTCTGAGCGCTGCTCCTTCAACAGGCAACCTCCTGATGAAGGAGCACTGCTCCAAAAGCTAGTGCTTCCAAATAAACTTGTTGGACTGTAACCTGGTGTTGTGTGATTTTTAACTTTGTCCATCCCAGTCCAGCACTGGCACCTCCAAATCATAGAATATAGATTGCTAACAGCTTCCTCTCCCCTGTCACTGTTGCTGTCTGCATAGGATACTACCATCTTATCAACACACAGATGCTTCTTCCTTAGACAACCACCCCCAAACATAGCACTGAAGTTTGCAGCCTCTCAATCTCTCCATGTCATTTGTGACCCGTTCTAAGATCCAGGAGTACACGCATAGGGATTTAATAAATCTTCAGGGACTGCCATTTAGGGGCAGTGGGGTAAGGTCTGAGATCCTTCTGTGAAAATATATTGAAGTTCTGTTACATTTCAAGATCCCTCATGGCCTCTATGGAAATGTAAGTAGTTGCCCTTCATGTTTAGAAAATAGCTTTTTTGTTGCAACTGGATTGAAGCTCTAATGAGAAGTGTCAAAATTCGACTGTATTTCCTGTAAATCTGTATGGAACTGTTTTGTACTTGCATTTACTCATAGATTATTTATGAATGAAGGATATTTTTTAAAAATTGAAAAAATTGGTAACCTGCCAAAACTGTCCACAGATCACACAAAGGAAATTAAAATCGCAAGGTTCAAAACTGGAAACTCTTCAAGTTTCATCATTTGGACCAGATATTTATAAACCAGAATGATTGTCAGTTCAACCTGCTGCCAACTGAATGTTGCATTCATTGAAAGAATGGTGGAGAACCATATAGCAGATGGATTATACATTCTCTGCTTTATAAGACAGCAAGGATATGACATGGAGTAGCAAAGTTACAGCGTGTGATATGAAAAATCCTTATGACAGTAGTTTATCTTTTACAGCCTGATAAATAACAGTGTTTTCACCATTAATTAGTGGACAGCCCATACATTAAAGAGGAAGATTTTCACATAAACATACAAAAGCTTTTGGTAGGAAAGAAACGGCAAGCCCATTTATCCTGTATAGAACAGTCAAGGTGTCTTATTAATCCGCTTTAGATATGTGTAATCCACAAGGAGCTAAGACAAACCAACTGGGGGAAAGAAACTGGAAGATTCCTGTGCAAATTCTTAAGTGATCTAAACTAATCAAGACATTCATCGCAACGTCTATGACAAGTCATCTAATTATTGTATGATGTCACTTATGTAATTGGGTGGCATGGTGGCTCAGTGGTTAGCACTGCTGCCTCATAGCACCAGGGACCCAGAATCAAATTCCGACCTCAGGCGACTTTTCACATTCTCCCTGTGTATGCATGGGTTTCCTCTGGGTGCTCCACTTTCCTCCTACAGTCCAAAGGTATGCAGGATGGGTGAATTGGTCATGCTAAATTGCCCATAGTGTTCAGCGATGTGTAGGTTAGGTGTATTAGGCAGGGGTAAAATGTAGAGTAATTGGGTAGGGGAATGGACCTGGGTGGGTTATTCTCCAGAGGGTTGGTGTGGATTGTTGGGCTGAAGAGCCTGTTTTGATATTGTAGGGAATCTAATCTAATCTAACATTATGTGTACAGCTCCCTTGAAGGTAAACAATGTCACCAATATTGTCAAGATCAAAAGTCACATGATACCAGGCTGTAGACCAACAGGTTTATTTGATATCACAAGCTTTCGGAGTGCTGCTCATTCATCAGTGAAGTAGCATCTAAGGAGCAATGCTCCAAAAAACTTGTGATTTGAAATAAACCCTCTGGACTATAATCTGATGTCATGTGGCTTCTGACCTTGTCCACCCCAGTCCAACACCAGTACCTCCATATCATGGCGACTATTTTTTTAAAGACAGAGTGTCTCTGCTTCAACAAAAAATGGAACATGATTTTGAAAATTCTAAGTCCTGCACCTGAACCCAGTCTCTCCCATTTTTGCAGGAATGGGATTCAAGATGGTTACAGATCATACCTGTAGTTTACAGAAGGACCTGTCTATTTAAGAAATCACCTACTTTCATTGAAATCAGATTTTAGAATCCCTGGTGTTTGCAATTCAGGGTTCGGAGATAAGACCATAAGACATAGGAGCAGAAGTTAGGCCATTCAGCCCATCAAGTCAGCTCCACCATTCAATCATGGCTGATAAGTTTCTCATCCCTATTCTCCCACCTTCTCCCTGTAACCCTTGATCTCCTTAGCAATCAAGAACCTACCTATCTTGGTCTTAAATATATTCAATGATCTGGCCACCACAGCCTTCTGTGACAGTGAATTCCATAGATTCACCACTCTCTGGTTGAAGAAAGTTTCCTTATCTCTGTTCTAAAAGGTCGTCCCTTTAATGTAAGCCTGTGCTGTTGGGTCCCAGTCTCTTTTAGCAATGGAAACATCTTACCAATATCCACTCTGTCCAGGCCTTTCAGTATTCTGTAAGTTTCAATTAGATTTCCCCTCAACCTTCTAAAATCCATTGAATATAGACCCAGAGTCCTCAAAAGTTCCTCATATATTAAGATGTTTATTCCTAGAACCAATTAAGAGCTGGTCTGTTAACCTTGCATTTATTTTGGATAGCCAGTGTGCCCTCTTAGAGGCCTGAGGTAATCATGTGCACATGGTTCACGGTTTGATGATGGATGGCTCCAATACACATTGTACAGGGTCGGATAACCTTTGGTGGGGAACATAGGGTCTGGTATTATTTAGGATTGTGAATAATAGACAAGATTGTGTGCAAAGCTCTGGATTGGTCAAACCAATAAAAGAAATAACAAGTGTCAAAGCTGTCAAGAAGTCTCAAGACCTGTGAAAGTGTACTGTTCAGAATGAGAGTGTTTTGCCATGAAAGTGAAGTCTGTAGTGTGAAATCTCAAATAATTGAACTTTATTTTACTTTGTATATATCTGTACCTGAACATACTAAGTGAGTTGGCATGATAGATGAAGAGGGAAAGGCTAGTTGGAGATAAATACTGAGTAGTCAAATATTTGAGCTTTAAGGAATAGGTATCAGGCATTTGCCGGCATATGAAGGATCATGGGGATGGGCAGAGGTGCATGGGGTTGTATAGGAGATAAGAGTTGAGGTTGTGGTGCTGAAATAGCACAGCAGGTCAGGCAGCATCCGAGGAGCAGGAGAATCGACGTTTCTGGAATAAGCCCTTCAACAGGAATGAAGCTTGTGAGCCAGGGAGTTGAAGAGATAAATGGGAGGTCCAATGGACAAGGTAGCTGAGAATGCGATAGGAAGATGAAGGTGGGGTTAATGGTGATAGGTTGGAGAAGAGGATGAAGCAGACAGGTGGGAAGGAAAATGGAAGGTAGGACAGGCCATGAGGGCAATGTCGAATTGGAGGGTTGGATTTGGGATAAGGTTGGAGGAGGAGACATGAGGAAACTGGTGAAATCTACATTGATCCCATGTGGTTGGATGAGGCGTTCTTCCTCCAGGCGTCAGGTGGTAATGATTTGGTGTTGAAGGAGGCCCAGCATCTGCATGCTCTTGATGGAGTGGGAGGGAGAGTTGAAGTGTTCAGCCATGGGACAGTGGGATTGCTTCTATTGCGTGTCCCGGAAATGTTCTCTGAAGCGCTTTGCAAGTAGACGTCCTGTCTCCCCAATGTAGAGGAGACCACATCAACAGCAAATGACATGTATGGAAGTGCAGGTAAATCTCTGATGGATGCGTAAGGTTCCTTTGGGCCTTGGACAGAGGTGAGTGGGAGGTGTGGGCGCAGGTTTTGCAATTCTTGCGAGGGCAGGGGAAGGTGCTGGGAGGGGAGGGTGAGTTAGTGGGGAGTTTGGACCTGACAAGAAAGTTGCGGAGGGAATGGTCTTTACAGAATGCAGATGGGGTGGAGAGGGAAATATATGTCTGGAGGTGGGGTCCGTTTGTAGGTGGCTGAAATGGCAGAAGATGATGCCATGTATCTAGAGGTTGGTAAGTGGAAAGTGAGGACCAAGGGGATTCTGTTTATGTTGTGGTTGGAGGGATAGAGTTTGAGGGCGGAGGTGTGGGAAGTGGATGAGATGCTATGGAGGGCATCATCGACCATGTGGGAGGGACAATTGCCATCTTTGAAGAAGGAAGCCATCTGGTGTGTTCTATGGTGGAACAAGTCCTCTTGGGAGCAGATCCGACAGAAGTGGAGGATTTGGGAATGAGCGATAGTGTTTTGACAGGAGGCAGAGTTAGATGAGGAGTAAGCCAGATAGCTGTGGGAGTCGGTGGGTTTGTAGAAGATGTCTGTGTGGAGTTGACGGAGATGGAGAAGTCCAGGAAGGGGAGGGAGGTGTCTGAGATGGTCCAAATAAATTGAAGGTCAGGGTGGAATGTGTTGGTGAAATTGATGAACTGTTCAATCTCCTTGTGGGAGCACAAGGTGGTGCCAAAGGGAATTTATAAATACATTAAGGACAAAAGGGTAACTGGGAAGATAATATGGCCCCTCAAAGATCAGCATAGCAGCCTATGTGTGGAGCTACAGGAGATGGAGGAGATACTAAGTGAGTATTTTGCATCAGTATTTACTGTGGAGAAGGACATGGAAGATATAGAATGTGGGGAAATCGATAGTGATTTCTTGAAAAATGTCCATATTGCACAGGAGGTGGTGTTGAATGTCTTGAAACACGCAAAATTTGATAAATCCCTAAAACCTGATCAGGTGTACCCGAGAACTCTCTTGGAAGCTAGGAAGGTGATTGCTGGGCCCCTTGCATCATCAATAGTCATAGGTGAGATGCCAGAACACAGGAGGCTGGCGAACATGGTGTCACTATTTTAAAAAGTGTAAAGAAAAGCCAGGGAACTAAAGACTGGTGAGCCTGACATCAGTAATGGGCAAGTTGTTGGAGGGAATCCTGAGGGACAGGATGTACATGTATTTGGAAAGGCAAAGACTGATTAGAGATAGTCAGCATGGTTTTGTGCGTGGGAAATCATGTCTCACAAACTTGACTGAATTTTTTGAAGAAGTAACAAAGAGGATTGATGAGGGCAGATTGGTTGACATGATCTCTATAGACTTCAGTAAGGCATTAGACAAGCTTCCTCATGGGAGACTGATTAGCAAGGTTGGATCTCATGGACTACAGGGAGAACTAGCCATTTGGATACAGAACTGGCTCAAGGGTAGAAGACAGAGGATGGTAGTGGACGTTTGCTTTTCAGACTGGAGGCCTGTGGCCAGTGGTGTGCTACAGGATGGGTGCTGGGTCCACTGCTTTTTGTCATTTACATAAATGATTTTGATGTGAATATAGGAGGTATAGTTAGTAAATTTGCAGATGACACCAAAATTGAAGGTGTAGTAGATGGTGAAGAAGGTTACCTCAGAGTACAATGGGATCTTGATCAGATGGGCCAATGGTCTGAGGAGTGGCAGATGGAGTTTATTCAGATAAATGTGAGGTGTTGCATTTTGGAAATGCAAATCAGAACAGGACTTATACACTTAATGGTATGGTCCCAATGAGTTTTGCTGAACAAAGAGACTTTGGAGTGCAGATTAACATTTCCTTGATAGCAGAGTCGCAGTTAGGTACGATAATGAAAAATGTGTTTGGTATGTTTTCCTTTATTGGTCAGAATATTGAGAACAGGAGTTGGGAGGTGGTGTTGCAGCTGTAAAGGACATTAGTTTTGAATTATTGTATGCAATTCTGGTCTCCTTCCTATCAGATGGATGTTTTGAAACTTGAAAGATTTTAGAAAAGATTAACAAGGCTGTTGCCCGGTTTGGAGGGTTTCAGCTATCGGGAGAAGCTGAATAGGCTGGAGCTGTTTTCCCTGGAGCACCAGAGGCTGATGGGTGACCTTACAAAAGTTTATAAAATCATGAGGGGAATGGATAGGCTAAATAGACAAGGCCAGAATTAAAAGGCATAGTTTTAGGGTGAGAGGGGAAGGATATAAAAGGGACCTAAGGCGCACTTTTTTTCACAGAGAGTTGTGTGTGTATGGAATGCCCTGCCAGGGGAAGTGGTGAAAACTGGTACAATTACAGCATTTAAAAGGCATCTGGATGGGTATATGAATTGGAAGAGTTTAGAGGAGTATGGGCCAATAGCTGACAAATGGGACTGGATTAGGTTAGGATTTCTGTTTGGCTTTGATGAATTGGATCAAAGGGTTTGTTTCTGTGTTGTACATGTCTATGACTCTGGATTATATGTAAATAATCTGATGCAGCTGGAAAAATGTCTGTGAAGAACTATAACTGTCAGAAGCATTGTACGGTCCCAAAAACAGATGATGGAGGTATCTGGTGAACATCATGAGATTATAGGATGACCTAGGACTATCCATAGAAATGTTCATCATTGATTGTGTATTTACTGAATCAGATATGTAGATTAGGGTGATGTGCCTAACAAAGACTTCAACGTTGCATGTAATTATTGTAACACAAAAGATATAAAAACATTGTATTCAGCTGGGGAAACCAGAGCAACATCGACCTTTGATCTGAGCTGTGATTAAGAAGGTAATTCAGCTCCACATAGAAGCCAGATTCAGTGGGTCTCTGGCCTCTCCCACATATGGGGCAAAACAGCTCTGAATAGAGATCGCTTGTACTGCTGCACATGGAACTCAAGACCCCCCCATTGATATTTCTCCCTGCATCTAAAACAGTAGTGAAAATCAGAGCTGAAGAATCAGTGTTCCATAAAACACAAGTTGTTGCTGTTATTGAACTGCCAATCTATTTCACCAGTTATATCTAATTCCAATAAGGCATAGTCGAACATCTAAAGTAGTTTTTTTTCCCTCAGAGCAACTGCAATTTATACGGTTGAATCCTGGCTCTTCTAAACTTAGGTAGCTGAAATAATTTGTCTATTATATAATTTTAGAAATCTTCAATAAATCATACTAAGTCTATGCTAAGTTAAAGAACATAGAAAGAGGTCTTAAGACTTCCTATTATGGTATGGAAATTGTACAATTTTCTTTTGGTAGGTTTTCCAAATTCTCCATTTTGTCAACCATATGATGGGCTAAAGCCTGAACACAGTAATCGCATTGAGGCACGCAATGCTTTCTAGATGCATAGGCCATAACCATAGTACTAAAAGATGCAGGAGCAGAAGCAGGCCATTAATCCCTCTTAGTCTCAATGAGATCATGGCTAATCTGATAATCCTTGACTCCACTTTCCTCCTATAATCATCGATTTTCTTAGAGATTAAAAATCTGTCTATCTCGCCTTGGAATGTACAGATGACTGAGCCTTGATTACCCTCTCACATTAGAAATTCCTCCTTCTCTCTGACTTAAATGTGTGACCACTCATTCTAGATCATGTCCACTGGTCCTAGACTCGCCCCGTGAAAGGAAACAATCTCTCTGCAACTACTGTATCAAGTGCCCAAGGAACCTTGCATGTTACAATAAGGTCACCAGTCATCCTTCTAAATTCCAATAAGTATAGGCCCAAGCTATTCAAACTATCCTGTGCTTCCAATTAAACCTATTGAACTATAACCTGGTGTTGTGTGATTTTTAACTTTATCCATAAGAGGTTTTGTTTGGTTGTGAATTCTCTTCTAAATACAATCACATATCAGCATTAAGTCATGTTCTATCTAAACTCTGCAACCTTGCTCATCTCTCCTCATCTCCTTCCCTACTGAAAACCTTCATCCATGTCTTTGTAACCTCTAGATTTGCATATCTCAATTTAGTATTGGCTGGACTCCCCTATACTCTCTGCAAACTTGGGACTTTGCAAAACTATGGTGCCATATCCAAACTTGGCTAAAATCCTGATAACTCTGTTTTATGTTAGGACATTTCAACATCCCGTCCCACTCTGCCGAGGACATGCAGGTCCTGGGTCTCCTCCACTGCCACTCCATCACCACCCGACACCTGGAGGAAGAACACCTCATCTTCCGCCTCGGAACACTTCAACCCCAGGGCATCAATGTGGACTTTACCAGTTTCCTCATTTCCCCTCCCTCCACCTTACTCTCATTCCAACCTTCCAGCTCAGCAGCATCCTCATGACCTGTCCTACCTGCCATTCTTCCTTCCCACCTATCCACTCCACCCTCCTCTCTTACTTATCGCCTTCATACCTCCAACCACCTATTGTACTCTTGGCTGCTTTCTCCCAAGCCACACCCCCCCTCCCATGTATCTCTCCCTGCCTTCATTCCTGATGAAGGGCTTTTGCCCGAAATGTCAATTTTCCTGCTCCTCAGATGCTGCCTGACCTGCTGTGCTTTTCCAGCACCACTCTAATCTGAACTTTAAGATTGTTATTCATGTTTTTAAATCTTTTTATAATCTCACTTCTGCCTGCCACTGCACTCTGTTTCAGCCCTGCAAATGCCTGGATCTTTGCATTCTGCAGATTCTACTGAGTCTTGAGTGTTTGTGATTTTAATCATTCTACTATTTTGTGTTATGCCTTTAACTGCCCAAGCCCTAAGCTTCCCTATCATTTTTTCCGAGTTAAAATATTCCTTCAAACCTGTCTCTTTGAATGACTTTTTTCATTCCATGTCATGAATTTTCCTTATTATGTTGCAATGTCATTTTTTGTTCTATACACTCCTGTAAAATTCCTTGAGGCACTTTATCACATTAAAAGTTCCATATAAATGCAAGTTGTTATTGTTGTTCTATCCTGTTTCCTTTCCAGGCAGCTTTACAGCATTGCTTGTGAATTTTTAGAAATTGACACACTATAATACCCGAATCTTTTCCATTCACTGCTGGCTTCAATTCTGTTATCCATAAGGTGGTTGTATATTTAGAATCTTACTTTCCCACATGTATAATAGAGCATTTTTATCAGTAAACATTTGCTGACACGTTGAGATCTGCCTGCAGTAGCTTAGCACCCTCTATAGTCCTCATACTCTCGCTTTTCATCATTCTTATACTTATAGATGTTATGGACTAGGCCAGGCCATTTAAAATATTCTTAAACAGGCAGCCCCAGACCATAACTTTGCAATTTGTTTCAGTAAGTGTACAGTGAAAATTATCAGAGTAAGTTAGCGAGGTTGACTACCAGGTTTCAAAACAGACAAAGGTTTATTCACAAAATTACATAATGAAACACAAAGAACAGAATAAAGAACCCATACAGGACTCAGTCTATGCAAAATAGACTTAATTATGCTGTTCCGAATAGACACAACAGTCTCACTAATCATACACCCTTAAAATACAGTTTAAAAAAATGGAACAGATGCTTATATGTTGAAGTTAGAAGGGCAGAAAGAGAGAGGGCCTGTTCACACAGCCCACTGCTGAACTCCCAGCTAGTTTTGGACTGAACTGCTCAGCTAGACCACTCTCCTTCCATTGTCCAGGTCACTTCTAAACAATAACCACTTTAGCCTGAAGTGTCATCTGTCTACACATAAACAAAAGGCTTTTCAAAATCCCAATACCAAACTAGTCTAATTGGACCCCAGCCTATTTACGTCCCCTCTGAAAGAAAAAACCAAAGACACAGTATCCTTGAGAAAAGGAACAGCTTTTAGAAAAAAACAACCAGCTTTGTGACACCTCCTCCCTTTAAAAAAATGAACCAACAATATCAAAAGGTGGGTTCATTTTTAAAACCCTTCAAAAACAAACTGGTTAGTAGTCAAAAACACACACATACACTATACTAACTATACACATGCAAACATGCACAACTACATGCAAATCCAGGCCGTGGCACAATGTCACCGAACCCCTCCGTATCTCATTCAATTCTCAATAATGCATCGGCAATCACATTTTCGCAACCTGCCACAAGCACAATTGTCAAATTGAATGGCTGCAACAACAAGCTCTATCTAAACAGTCTGGCATCTTTGTCCTTATATTTTTCCACAAAGGTCAATGGGTTGTGATCAGTGTGTACAATTGTCTCAGATGCGTTGCTGGTATTACAACTGAACTGTTGTAATGCCAACACCAAGCTTAAAGTCTCTTTCTCCACCATTGAATATTTCTGTTGGTGAATGTTCAATTTTCTGGGAAAATACGCAATGGGTCTTTCTGTTCCCTCGTCGTCCTCCTGCAGGAGCACTGCACCAATACCCACATCATTGACATTGATAGCCACCTTGAAATTCTTTGTGTAATCAGGTGCGGCTAATACTGGGGCAATGGTTAACTCAGTTTTTAGGCCGTCAATGCCTTTTGACAGTCTGCTGTCCACTGAAACTTCTTGTCCTGTTTTTAACAATTTGGTGTGTTGAACAGCTACTCTGCTAAAGTTCAGCACAAACCTTCGGTAAAATCCACTCAATCTCAGGAATCGTAGTACTGCTTTTTTCGCTGATATGTGGGAAATTCTCCAATTACTTTCATTTTCGCATCCCGTGGGGCCATTTGTACAAGTCCGATAAGATGCCCAGGAAGGTGACAAATTCACTCTTAGCTAGGTTTACCACCAACCCTGCCTTCTGAAGTCAATCAAACAAGTCCAATAAATGCTTTAAATGTTCCTCCCATGAATGACTAAAACTCACCAGGTCATCAATGTAAAGAAAATTGGGTAACCCAGCAATGACCTTATTAATCAGTCTCTAAAATGTAGCTGGAGCATTTTTCATACCAACTGGCATTACTTTGCACTGATATAGTCCATTTGGCGTTATGAAAGCTGAAATTGCCTTTGCTCTCTCTGACAGAGGTACTGAAGATTGTTAAGATTACTGTAGCCTCAACATCCAGGATAAATAATGCTCTCCAACTGAGAGTTGTTCTTTCCCCCTACTGCTGCCTCTTTCTCTCCTCACAGCATACTGTTCTCTACATGGACTCCTTCTATCATTCCAGTTTTGCTCAATTCCAGGAAGAAGGCCTTCGAGACCATCCATGGCTGGAAGCAAATGGTTTGTACAAAAATTTTCTTCAACACAAGTCAGAACTACTCCTTGTCGTCTATCGACACTTCAATGAAAACAGAAAATCTTTAAAATTGCAGCCAAAGCCAAAAGAACAATTCAGCAACTAAGCTTTAAGTAGTTGATGATTACTTTAAATAAAACTGCTTAGACAGTAGGTGTGGGTTTGTTTTGAATACCTATTCAACTTTGAGAAATTAAGATTAAGTTGCAAAAAAACATGTTGGACGTCTTGATCTCATTGCTTGCATACTTGTGGCAAAAGATAAGTAAGCATGAATCTTATCCCTTCAATATTATGGCAAGTAGGTCATTATACCTCAGCCATATTTTTATGTGTTGTTGATGTTGTTTTGGAGCATGAAGTAGTCTTGTAACAAAAACAGGCATGTGCATGTACACATTCACCACCCCCTACACCTGTCAGCAATGTGATGCTCATTGTGTACAAAGCTACTGAAAAGGAAAAGTACACCCCGTTCTTCCAGTGAACAATTTAATTTATCTTTGAATGAACAAAAAGTATCAAGGGATTTACATTTTCTAAGATGTTCTGGGTTCCTGCAGATATAAGTTATGACCAACGTGTATAAGTAAAGCCCTACCTGAAGTTTTTAACTCAATTAATATATAACTGTATTAATTGTTATGAAGCCAAGCGAGGACAGCATTTTGCAAGAAAATTCCACTATGCCAGAGCACTTTAACAACATCTTTATTTTGAGTCAATGGTCAGAGAAAGATTGCCTGGTCGGAACTCAAATAGCCATATCTTCAAATAAAGTGCCAATTTTGTGTTGCCATGCTGGTCACTGTAGTAGAGGCAGAATAAAAGACTCTATCCTTCTGAAGGCTCTTTCCTATCTATCATACCACTATCAGCAAGTTTGGCTTCAGTGCACTTGGTCCTTTCATCCAATTCATCAAAAAGATTGTAAGTGGTTTGGGCACCAATACTGATCACCATGATGTTTCATTCATTACAGTTAGCCAACCTGAAAATGACACATTAATGCAATTGGGACTGAGACCTCCAGTTTAGATTTGCCACCACCACAAAATCAAACCAGAGGCCTAAGAGATAAAAAAACTGGGAAACAAAATGATATTGACTGCCTGTTTTACAACATGCCTCAGTTGACAGTATTAAACTGCTTGCATATTTGATTGATTACAATGATATTATTGCAGCTGTAAAATAAAGACTGCTGGAAATAGTAATTGGGAAAAGAAAAACTGAAATAATCAATAATTACCATATGTACTTGTATCTCATTTAAAAGTCGATAAACCTCTTACATGGAAACTATGTGTTCCCATTAACCCATTTAAACAAAATCACATTCATTCCTTCATACTGGTAACTCTAATCATCGCTCTTTGTTTACGATATTGCGTCTCTATTCTTCATTCATAACTCTACCTAGCCCACTTGGTTTACTACAGAGCGTTTTGATTCATTCAGACGGGTACTAAGTCAATCGGTACTTATTGCACCAAGTTCACTATACATCCAAAAGTTAATATTGTTAAAAAATGAATCATTCAAATTGTGTCATTAAACCTGAATATAAATAAGACATATTACCTGTTTCTTTAATTCTTTGACTAATTTGTTAATGTTGCTGAGGTTCATTACATATGAGAGTAAATGGGAGGGAACAAAATAATTTGGTGTGAAAGTTCAAGGCGCTTACACATTCAGAATTTAATGAACATTTCATTTTAAGTGTGCCATTAAGCTAGGCCATGAAGATGTTGAGTAGTATGATTTTGCAGGATTTCAATGAATCTTTGACATGTTAAACTTTTGTACTGGCATGTATAAATAAAATTTACTACTAGTAATTCATTCTTGTTCTGTTGGTTTTTTTCCGGTAATCACTTTTACCATAATTCATTGTGTTTTTCTTCTTTACCCGGGATTAGTTGAGCTATCAAATGGACTTCTGCTAATAATATGGCATTTCAAACTGCAGCATGAATTTCAGCCCCTCAAAACTAGTACCTGTGTAATAGTTGATCTTATAAATTGAACCTTTAAAAAAGTGTAAAAAATTAGATTTTTACATGAGTATACACATAAGAGGGACATCCTATTAATAAAAATGTGATAAGCCAGTTTCATTTTGAAATCAAATGATGTTATAATATAAGTAGCATTGACATAGATTCTTGAATTGGAAAACATAATTGACATCTTATTTCACCTCTGCAACTTCAATTATTCAGTATCGATCTTTGACACTCAAATTGGTGAAAAAGATTGTATTAAAACAACTAAAGGAAAGCAAATATCATACTTACACTGGAAATCAAGATCTAGTATTTCCTAAATCACCACAAAAGTTAAACATTTTAAAAAGTACACAGAATTCTCAATTTACCTGACTTTCTGACCCAGGTTGACAGAAAGCATGGACTAGGTTTCTGTAATTGACAAAACTTGTCATTTATTACAACTAAATAGACTCTACATGCAGTTGATTATTATGAACAATATGAATATTACTAGTTAAAATTCTAACGTCGTAAAAACACTGTTCCGTCCCCTCCCTCCACACACACACACACACACACACACAAATTTACACAGACATAGTTATTACAGGTAGAGGGAAAATCTGGGAGAGCAGGTTAGTTGTACCTGTTCACAGGATCTACTGAGGTGTTGATCACATTGTTGATCACAATGCTGCTTATCAGTCTTCTTTCTCTGGATGCTTTCATTCGTTTGCAGGAGGTACAGTATAATTGGTTGACACATAGAAAAGGTCTCTGACTTTTTAGTTAAAAATCACAGTCATTGATGAAGGAAAAATAAACTGGTTTTCTTCAGACTTAAAGTGGCTTTTGCTGCACAGAATATTGAGAACTCTGGAGCTGGTGGAGATATGATGGCTTCTTACTGTCTACTGTGTGGCCCAAACTGTTCAGCTTCCTGAGAACCAATCACTTAATTGTTGACAGGTAGAGAAGATCTTTGTTATCAATAACTAGTCACGAATCTAAAGACTAATTTGTTACTTGTTGCGGCTCAATCTGCATTTGCATAGAAAACTCAGCTCCAGCTTGTCTGTAAGCTACACTTCAACTACGACTTATCCAAACAACTGGGTGAACAGTACTTCCAATGAATGTAAGGTTACCTACCTTTAGAAGCATGCAGTAATCCTTCAAATGTCATTGTTTTTAAACTAGTTCATTTCTCAGTTTAGTCCATAACCAAAAATGCAAAAACAAAACACTATCTTTCTACATGCAGTCAATCACAACATGGAATAGCACTAACAAGTAGACTTGCAACAATTGCATTTTGATAAAGACTTTTTTATTGACACCTTATGTTCAGAGCTATTTTTCCCAGTAATTTACAGACCATCAACGCAGCCCATTGTGAACCGATTCAGCCAGATCCATTCATGTGAGGATTTATTCACTCCTTTTTTTTAACCTCAGCTGAGGATAGAAAGGAAGAACTGAAACAGTTAATGTAAGGCTTCATGATCCAATTTTCTCAGTTTGTTTTCATATTTGGTAAAGATTGTTTTGTCTGTTGCAGCATCACCTTCTGAACATTGTTTACCAGTTTGACAAGTACAGAATAAAATATATTACCTTTTTGTACTGTACAATTTAATGTCCATGTACAACAGAAGATCCAAAGATTATAATCACCCACTCGTTGCAAATCTTTGACCCAGGAGTTAGACCTGAGCAGCAGGTAACTGAAAGCTTTGCAGAAAATAATTTCTGAACTTTGATACGAATGTTGAAAGACAAGTGAATGAAGAAATCAAATATAAATAGACAAACAGTCGAGATTTCCAAATCCAATGAGATTGTGCCTGTAGGTTTTTTTCACATAAGACTAGACATTGCCATTCATTTGCCATTAATTTGATTAATAGTTACCTTTCCAAAATCTTTCAGGTGGTATTTTCTTCCTCTTATTTGCACAGCAACTATTGTTTCTTGTGGAGGGGATATCCATTGCTTTAGCTCTAATTTACAACTATAACTTATAACTTCAGTCCAATTCCTAAATTGATTTTGATTTGCTTTTGTCCAGAATCTAATGACAAAATTTCAATCAAGTAGGAGAACTGCAGAAAATGTCTTCAAGAAGGAGAACAGTAGATTTCCAAAATATTTTGATCGTAATTAATGTCACTAATATCACAACTCCTAGAACTGCAGCTATAACCTAGACAAACTAACCTGTTGATTTCCAAAACTCCTGTGCTTTCTATCACTTTACAAATCTGCATCATAAAAATTTGAATTTTTTTTTTCAAATCTGGAATATTCATTTTTGCTGTTGTCTTAATTCTTGCCAATACATCAATATCATTTTAAAGTGCAAGATAATTTTCTTAACTGTTCATGATTTAACTTGCTTCCAGACATGATTTGAATAATTTGTTATGGACATAATAATAAACTCTCAAAAGATATTGGAATAAATCATTTTCTTCGTTGATAACCATTTCAAATTGATAGGGACACATTCTTAAAAGTGTCAATTAGACAAGGGCTGTTCAGGATTCACAACAAAATCATTGGTCTGCAAGACCTGATCGGCTGCAATTCTTTTAAATGGTGCAGTTCACCTGAAAGCAGACAAATCAACTCTAATTATTGCATTATTGCTGCATAGATCACAGATATGCTGTGCATTCCTAAGGTAGTTAGATGACACCATAGCTTGCAAGTTTCTGGTATAATGATCAATTTCAAATGCAGCACAGTGCAATGGAATAAATGTAATGCATAGACAAGATGGGAAACATTGAAATTCACCAAGGCTCTGTCGGCAGCACCTTCTGAACGTGTGACCACTTTCATCGAGAAGTACAAGGGCAGCAAAGGCATACGAATACCACCACCTGGATGTTTCTCTCCAAGCCATGAACCTTCTTCACTTGGAAATATATCACTGTTCCTTCACTATCATTGGGTCAACTCATGAAACTCCCTCTCTGAAGCATTATGGATCTACATTCGGCATTTGGACTGCAGTAGTTCAAGAAGGCAGCTCGCCACCACCATCTCAAGCGGCAACTAGGAACAGGCATTAAGTGCTGGACTAGCCAGCTATCCCAAAAGTGAATTAAAAACAAAGACATTGCAGTCAGCTATTTGAAATTTTATGGCCATGGAACAAACGTAACACCAGTCAGCATGTAATGCAGACCATGGGTATTTTTTACACGGTAGGGGAGTCCAGAACCAGAGGGCATAGTTGAAGGTGAGATGGGAAAGATTTATAAATTACAAGATTTCGAAGGCATCTGGATGGGAATATGAATAGGAAAGGTTTAGAGGGATATGGGTTTAGATTAGAATGGTGCTGGAAAAGCACAGCAGTTCAGGCAGCATCCGAGGAGCAATAAAATCGATGTTTCGGGCAAAAGCCCTTCATCAGGAATTCCGAAACGTCAATTTTACTACTCCTCGGATGCTGCCTGAACTGCTGTGCTTTTCCAGCACCATTCTAATCTAAACTCGGGCTTCCAGCATCTGCAGTCATTGTTTTTACCTTCGAGGGATATGGGCCAGGTACTGTCAAATGGGACTAAGTCAGATTGGGATGTCTGGTCAGCACAGATGTGTAAGACCAGAGGGCCTATTTATGTGCTGCATGATTCCGTGACTGTATAACTCTATAACTTTGGGATTTTATAGCAGTGCAACCAGTTAGTATTAGTAATATACTTCAAGGCCCCCATTTAAACAAGAACCTATTCTTTGTGGTATATGTTACCTGGGCAAATGACAAGGGAAATACTCCAACCATATCCTGCTAGCCATGGTGTTTGACTAAAGAAAGCTGGGGCAAATCTTATAAAGTCCTAGGCGACATGGGCTATAATGTGAAATTTGGAAGATCCATATGAGATATCAAGCAAAGCCTTTCCCAACATCGAAAGCAAAAGTAATTATTTAGATGTGAGCATAAGAGGTTTCGTTAGTAATTTTTCAGATGACACCAAAATTGGAGGTGCAGTGGATAGCGAAGAAGGTTACCTCAGATTACAACAGGATCTTGACCAGATGGGCCAATGGGCTGAAAAGTGGCAGATGGAGATTAATTCAGATAAATGCGAGGTACTGCATTTTAGGAAAGCAAATCTTCACAGGACTAATACACTTAATGGTAACATCCTAGGGAGTGTTGCTGAACAAAGAGGCTTTGGAGTGCAGGTTCATAGCTCCTTGAAAGTGGAGTTGTAGGTAGGATAGTGAAGAAGGCATTTGATATGCTGTCCTTTATCGGTCAGAGTATTGAACACAGGAGTTGAGAGGTCATATTGTGGCTGTACAGGACATTGGTAAGACCACTGTTGGAATATTGCATGCAATTCTGGTCTCCTTCCTATTGGAAAGATGTGGTGAAACTTGAAAGAGTTCAGAAAAGACTTATAAGGATGTTGCCAAGGTTGGAGGATTTGAGCTACAGGGAGAGGTTGAACAGGCTGGGGCTTTTTTCCTTGGAGCGTTGCAGGCTGAGGGGTTACCTTATAGAGGTTTACAAAATTATGAGGGGCATGGATAGGATAAATAGACAAAGTCTTTTCCCTGCGGTGGGTGAGTCCAGAACTAGAGGGCATAGGTTTAGGGTGAGAGGAGAAAGATATAAAAGGGGCCTAATGGGCAACTTTTTCACACAGAGTGTAGTCCGTGTATGGAATGAGCTGCCAGAGGAAGTGTTGGAGGCTTGTACAATTGCAACATTTAAAAGGCATTTGGATGCTTATATGAATAGAAAGGTTTTGGAGGGATATGGGCCGGGACTGGCAGGTGGGACTAGATTGGGTTACTGTATCTGATCGGCATGGATGGGTTGGACCGAAGGGGCTGTTTCCACGCTGTACATCTCTATGACTCTATAACAGAGTTCTGGGTATCGAGATGCGATTCTCACTAGGGAAAATTGAGATGCCCATTAACAGGAATTATTTCTTGTTATCACCCTCATTACTACCAAATCTCAGTTTATTAATGTGCAAGTTCCAATTCTGCCAAATACCAGATGGAAACTAGATGCCGAGAAATCCAAAATGAAAGTCAGAGTAGGAATTTGCTGACTCCAGCTCACTGTTTGCTCCTCAAGACTTCCAGCAATAACATCTTAGGGACATTCTGTGGCCAGTGATAGCATGCATTCCACATCAATGGAGTTGGCATCCAATGCATTCCTGCACTATCATGGCATATCTCCATTTGTTGGATGCTTCCGTATTTTAATGCTGTACACTGGAGCACACCAGCACCTCTCATTGCAATATTGATGCAAGGACACTATGCGAAGAGGTACAGACATCCAGCTCATGATTCGATCAGCCTGATTCTCAGGGTTCCTTGCTTTCTGTCTTAGCACTGTGTTACTTGGATGCTCATCACTTATCTGCCACGCATTACCCTACCTTTCCTTGTCATGCATTGTCATATCCTTTTAGTACAAACACAAAGCCCAGAAGCTTTTCATTGCTGTCAACAGGGCTGACATGTTGCTGCATGTCACCATGCAATGCCAGTGTTACATCTGCACCTTATGTCAGCATGCATCGAACACGCTGCACATACTTAAATCAACTGGCCATGTCTCAATCTCACAGGGAGGCAAGTCCTCAGGCAAGTCAAGGTCGGTAATATTTTGTCAGGAATGCAGATTCTGGTGCAATAAGACAAGGGAAACATTGAATAGCACCTCAGGAGCTTAGGTCCAGTCAGATTAACACTTGAACAGTAAGGGTCAGAACTTTCTCCACTTAGGAAGTGAGAAATCAAATGTTGGGTTCCCCACCATTCGTCTTGGCTCATTTTAGTCCATATTATTCTGCAATCAGGGAAACAGAGGTTCAGTGGAGAGGAAAGTGGTGACACAGCTGTTGGTGCTGGCGCAGGTGTGTAAAAGATGGGAAGGCATCACGAGTGAGTGAGTAGGAGCACATAGGTCTGCAACTATTCTGCACCAAACCACCCAGAACTTCCAGGTCTCTGTCTGTGAAATCTGCATTTGGGTGAAAATTACCTATTTTCTGCCATGTCCAGACCAAAAGTCATGAACCATGAAGCGCAGTTCCAGATTGCCAGTACATGCCTGTGTGCACAATGCCTTTTAGAGATGATGCCGGTGCCGAGGTGACAGATTATTTTGGATTATCACAGCAGTGGTGAGTTCTTCTGACCATGCCAATTTAGCTAGCATCTGATGAGCAGGGTGCAAAAAGAATAGGAAAAGTCATTAATGCAGCAAATTTGAGGCAATAGAATAAGAAAATGTGGTCCACCTCACGCAAAAAAAGTCCATGAGAATCTGCAAAAATGACACTCGGCCAAAAAATGATAAGATTTTGATCACAGAATACAAAGTCATTTTAAGTACAAATTATATGTAGTGCAAATTAAGTTTCCAACATCTATTGCAGAAGTCTAGAAGAATAGTGGCAGATGCTGAACCCAATTACAGAAGATGCTGTAACCCCAGCTTAATTTTATTAATCTTTTGTAGGGAATATGAGTGTCACTGGCAAAGCTAGCATTTGTTGTCCAACCCTTACTTCCCTCGAGCTGAGTGACTGACAAAGTCATTCAGAGGGAAGTGCAAAGACAACCTCCATTGCTGTTGGTCTGGTGTTACCTGGGACAGACTTGACAAGAAGAGCAGATTTTCATCCTTAAGGACTTTAATCAACCTGCACCAGATTACCACTCTTGGATACGCCTTGGAATAATTTTAATATAAATGAAAAATCTTCTAAGGTACTTCTTGATTATTTTGTTTCACAGAAGATTTTAACCACTAAACAAACTTTGAGCAGAAACTTGAGTTAAAAAAAATCACTATTAGGAGAAAATGAGGAATGTATTTGCAGGAGATCAGAGACAAAAGTGTGGTGCTGGGACAGCACAACATGTCAGGCAGCATCCGAGGATCAGGAGATTCGATGTTTCAGGCATAAGCCTTTCATCAGGAGTAGTGAATCCTGATTCCTGATGAAGAGTTCATGCCCAAAACATCGATTTTCCTACTCCTTGGATGCTGCCTGACCTGCTGTGCTTTTCCAGCACCACACTCTCCACTTTAAACTACTGCAATTTTAAGTACAACTAAATCTAGAAACCTAGGTCTAAAAAAAGTCTTCAAGTAGTCTCTGGAAATAGTACATTAACATGAATGACATTCTTCAAAAAGATCATTTCTAGATCCACACCTATTGTTGCAAGCCAATGCAGGTTATGACTGTGATTGATTTTATTGTATCTGGTAATAGAATGTTCAAGTCCTTGCAAGTTGCAAAGTGCCTCGCATGCCACAAACACTAATATCGTCAGCCACGAGTTTTCAATGTGTGCTCCACCCAATGCCAAAAATGATGATATTGTAAATCTGCTCTCGAATACATATTTCTTCATGAAATTTTGCAATTATCAAAGTTCATCAAATTATTAACTCTAGCTCATTGGAGCTTACTGCTGATTGAACAACTTTACAAATAGCAACATCTCAAACCTTCTTACACATGTTTAATATTTATCAATTAACTGAGCACTTTAATTTCACAGTTTGAATATCTTTGTCATTATATAGCTATTTTTACTCTTTGTCTGTGACTCTATCCTTTCATTTTAGTACTCTGGGTGTTGAGGCTATCTGACACAAAGGCTTCATAATGTGGAAACACATTGCCTTTTAGGGAAGGAAAGGTGCCATCCTTACCTGGTCTGCCTTACATCTGACTCCAGACCCACAGCAATATGGTTGGCACTTATCTGCCTTCTGGGGCAATTAGAGATGAGCAATAAATGCTGGCTTTGCCAGTCATGCCCGCATCCCATGACTGAATGTATAATGAATTGTAGGATCTGTTTCCTTGGTTTTATTTTCACCTCTCAATCCTTAGCAACAACTCTTATAGGCTTCAAGCTTTGCGTATCAGGTCATTATTGAGGTAAATTTTATTTAAACTTCACATATACTTCTAACTTCCTTGGGCTGCTACATTCCCTGCAGATATGTTTTATTTAAAATTTATGAGTTTTATTTCAAATTTATTATGCTTTACGAACTTCCATTCCTCTCCTGGTGCCTGTCTGTTTTCAATTGCCTCCAAGCCTTCTTCCCACTTCAATTTAAAAGTTTTGTTTTAAATTTGTTGAAGTTTCATTGACTTTTATTTCAGTTTTATTAAAGTTTATGGGCTTCCTTTGCTCTCTGCTAAATTCCCAATCTTTTATCCTACTTTTGGTTCCCACTGTTATCAATCCTGTGTCTGTTGCTCCTGTACCTTGCCATTTCCTTCAACCCATCTCCTGCACAACGGTTCCTCCCGTGGCCATAACTTTGGCTCACCAATGCCATCCCACCTTTCTCCAAACAACTTTTCATCCACATTGAATATTGAAAATGCTGACCTGAGCTCAACTGTCTGAGCAAATTTCCTGATGACCATAGACATCTTAAACTTTCTACATCCTGGCTTAAGAACACTGCTCCAACACTCAGGCTGTTACGATGATCCCCACTATTTGCTCCAACCCACCAACCATATGTTTCTTTTATTGACTAGTGATTTGTCAGCATCACTGGCTCAGCCAGTTTTTATTTTCCATCCCTAGTTGCCCTTGAGATGATGGTGATGAACCACTGTAGATCATTTACTGTCACATGTCTTTCTTTCTAAGCATGCTGTCTCTGCCTTTGGTTGTGCTCCCAAATGATTATTGATTGCTCTACATATAATGTTGGTAATAGTCGCTTATATTAACAAGGCACCTACAATGTCCAGTAGGGTTGATGTAGGACCCTATATTCCCAATGGTGATTAATACAAACTACCAGCTCAATGGTTGCTGTCTAACAATCCATGGTGGGTGATCCATGAATCTTAACTAATATAAAATCATGGGTGTGATGACTGTGAGCAGTATTCCATGCTACAAGTATGTAATTGTGGAATCAACAACAATAAATTTGGCAACTCAGGGATTTTCTGTTACTGGAAAGGCTGAAAGAGGTGAAAATGCATAAAAATGAGGGAAGAAAAAGGAAAAGGTGGGGAAGAGTGTTAATAATCTAGGTTTTATATTTTTTTTTAGATTAGATTACTTACAGTGTGGAAACAGGCTCTTCGGCCCAACAAGTCCACACCGACCTGCCGAAGCGTAACACACCCAGACCCATTCCCTTAGATTTACCCCTTCACCTAACACTATGGGCAATTTAGCATGGCCAATTCACCTGACCTGCACATCTTTGGATTGTGAGAGGAAACCAGAGCACACGGGGGAAACCCACGCAGAAACGGGGAGAATGTGCAAACTCCACACAGTCAGTCACCTGAGGTGGGAACTGAACCTGGGTCTCTGGCACTGTGAGGCAGCAGTGCTAACCACTGTGCCACCCACAGTAGATTTAGCTTGCTTTATTTAGCCATATTTAGATAGTTCTTAACAAGTACAAGCAATTTTACTCATCGAATAAGGGGAAGAGGCCATTTATGTATGAATATTACATCTTTGAAAAATTTCTGTGCTACCACACAGTCATACTTACCAATCCCAGGACACTTACAAACTAAATTTTGAGTAGCAGTCAGTGACACGCAATTGATTGGATGAAGCACTTCAATCATACTGTAATTGAAGAACAAATTATTAATCATCAGTCTTGAATAAAGGCTACATTGTTGTTAATTTCTACTAATTGCACTACTAACCATCTGTATTTTAAAAGATTTTAAAGAACAGAATGTGGGAAATGATTGTGAGAAGCATTTCCAGCAGTCTTGTCAACTGCATTGTTCTTGGCAGTAAAGCTTATGTATAACATTCATTTTAAGATGAGGTAATCATTGTTTTAGAGTTAGAGATCATGTCTACATGGAAAGATTAAATTAAAATTACCATTGCACAAAATTAACAATTTAGATTCAAACAACAACTTTTAATGAAAGGGATTAATTCCAGAAGGACTATTAAGTAAGAACTCTGAGCACCCGTGTTTTTAGCACTCCAAGAATCTTGAAGGCAGGTCCTGCTTCAGTTCATGGCTTAGATTGATCTACAAGTGATGTCAGCTTTCGGGGGCAGCTAACCAGGAACTTTCCATTAGCTTAAAATCTTCAGGTGATTTGTCTTGAAGGAGGAAATAATTTCCTGTATTTGAGCTTTGTTTGAGCAGTTTTCATAATCAGTTATTCAGTATACTCAACTGTCAAGTGAGCCAACATAAACATGTAGCCCATTCTCCCAAGATTTGGCTAGCACATTGTACTTTGGGTGTGCTGATGTGTGTTATGTCTGCAAATTTGAGATATTCAATTGTAATATTTTGTAAACTTGAAGATGCTTTGTCTGAAGGAAGGAAATGGTTTATTGTCCAAGAGTCAAGATTTGGATAGCCAACTTGAAGCTTGTCCTGTGTTGCTGTTTGGTGTAACTTATTGTTTTTGTTTGTTACTTAATGTGAGTGCATTGTTTTACATGGTTATACTTTATATTATTAATTAACTCAGTGTCTTAGTCTTGCTTGATGGTATATCCCTGTCAGACCAGCAGCATTTAAACCACACATTTTATAAGGGTCATACTCAGATAACTTTGGAGTATTCATCAAACCAGAGTAAGTACAGATATCTAATGGTCAGCTCTATGTGTGATGGTAAAAACAAACATCTTTTGTATCTGCACTAATATGCCAGGGAGCTATCATGTTACATTCACCCTGCTCCATTCAGGGCCCCATAGATAGTCTCTCCTTGAAGTGAAGTCAGCAGATGATATCTTTGGAGGCAAGGATTAGTTTCTGTAGATATGCTAGATGAGAAGTCAGGATCTGACCACTAGAAATTAAACTGAGCAAGCAATCTCCATCTGTTTACACTCTGTCATCAGCGAAGTGTTGGAGGGTGCCATCGGCAGCGTTAAGAAGCATTAACTGTGAAGGACTAATCTGCTCAATCATAATCAGATTGGATTCCACCAGGGCCACTTAGCTTTTGACCTTATAACAATCTTAACATGGAATAAAAAAGCTGAATTCCAGAGGGAAATTGAAAGTGAACTGCCCTTGATTGATGCAGCATTTGACAGAATGTGGAATCAAGGAGCACTTATGAAACTGGAATCAAATGGGGATCAGGGGTTAAGGTCATACCTGCCACAAATTAAGATGGTTGTGGTTGTTGGAAGTTAATCATCTTAGCTGGAGGGCATCTCTGCATGGGTTCCTCAGGGCAGCGCCCTAGGGCCAGCCACCCTCAGTTACTTCATCAACGATCATCTATCATAAAGAGATGTTTGCAAATAATTGCATAAGTTATAGCACCTTTCTTGATTCCTCAGATACTGAAGTTGTCCATGCTCATATGTAGGAAGGGTTCAACAACATCTAAACTGGGGCTGATAAGTGTCAAGAAACAGTGTGTAATGCAAGTGCTGGGATATCATTGTCTCCAACAAGACAGAATCAACCCATTGTGCCTTGACAATTAATGGCTGCAGTATCGATGAATCCCCCATGATCAACACCCTAGAGGTTAACATTAACAAAAATCTGTGCTGGATAAGCTAAATAAATATATAGGCCCAAGAGCAGATCAGAAGCTAGGAATTCTAAATCAGGTAACTCACCTCCTAGTTCCTCAAATCCTACTCAAGATTGCAATGTATATGTCAGGAATGTTATAAAATATTCACTTCACTGGATAAATGCAGCTCCAACAATGCCCAAGAGGCTTGACATCAGCCAGAACTAAGTGATCCACTTAATGTACCTCATCCATTCACATCAAGCTTCAAATGAGCAACTCACTCAGTGTCATCCTTTTGTCTTCTCCCCACATTGCACATTCATCCATTTCAAATAATAATCTATTTCTTTTTTCAGCACTTTCTTTCAGGAAATGTATTCTGGGCGTTAACCTTTCACTGTGGCCAAAAGCTTTTTCCATGATGGTTTTTATTTAACCAATGGTTTTAAATCTGTACCCTGTCATTCTCAACCCTTTGTGAGTTGCAATAGTTTTAGTTCTTCTACTCTGTTCAGAACTCTCATGATTTTGAATATCTCACTCAGCCTTCTTTCCTCCCAGAGAACATTCCCAACTTCTCCAATCCAATTTCATAACCAAAATTCTTTATTACTGGAATCATTTTCATCAATGTCTACTGCACATTCTCCAATACCTTCATCTCCTTCTTAAAATGCTATGTCCAGAATTACACACAAGATACCAGTTGAGATGAAGTCAGACTGGTATTTTGTGCAAGACATAGTTCCAATAGTAACTATCCATCCCTATCACAGACTCCAACATTTAGCTTTCACTTTTGCCACATTATTCTTCACAAGATTGAAGATCACTTAGCAAAGGTTTGGCAAATATGAGGAGGATGGGTTAATTGTGCTTTGACATTACTTTTAAGTTGTGAAAGAATAGAACAGAAATTGTGATATGCTGTTAAAGATACAAGTGAATACTTATGCAACTATGAATCTTTTATCTTCCTTTACTATGACTCTATGACTCCAACTAAATTAAAAGGCAAGTTGCTCACACCTCTATTCTGAAGGATACTTAAACAATTTTTCTCTGGATTGTTTTGCCTGTGAGGCCCTCACTTAAGATTGCACCACATGCTATTGACATTTCTAGTACTCTTCCACCAAAAATAAGCCTGAAATTTAAATTCAAAGTCATGGTATCAGGAATGTGCTGTTAGATATGATTATATATTTAATTTAAAAAAGCTAATTTGTCTTTAAAATGGATACAGGCAGTCTTATAAAATGGCTTCCAGAATTACTCTTCCTGTCTCACTAAAAGACCAGGAGAAAGTGAGGGCTGCAGATGCTGGAGATCAGAGCTGAAAATGTGTTGCTGGAAAAGCGCAGCAGGTCAGGCAGCATCACTAAAAGACCATCCAATCTAATGACTGAATCGGTTAAAAGTCAATTACCTTGAATAAAGAACAAAGATTGGTCTGTGCTCCAGAATTGGGCTAAATCAATATCAAGATAGAAGCATGATTTGACAATGACTGTGACCATTTTTTTAAAGAAGTTTTGAACCATATTAAAATTCAATTTTAACAATCATTTTGTACAGAGGTCTCAGGAAAATTGTCTGACCATCAACATGATGACAGGAGGGGGTATCCAGATCTGCTTGACTGAACCAGGCTATCAAGAGCCAGAACGGTCAGTGAAATAAAACAAAGGAATCTTCACTTATCCTAAGGACTTGTCCTGCTCAGTCCACCTGTGGGAGCAGTTTCCAACCATTTGACTGCAGTAACCATTACAACTGGTCAATCTGACATGTTTCAACTTCTTCACTTCAGAAAGTGTTAGGCTTGCAACAATTGTAAGGACTAATCTCAATTTCAACCTCACTTGTAATTTCTAATCTTACTGATTTTAAAGTTTTTTTTGCGATTTTAGTGAGTAACTTTATCACCTACCAGAGAGCAGGAGTGGTACTGTGGTAACGTCAGTAGGCTTGTGATCTGAGGTCAAGGTTAATTTTCTGGGGATGTGGGTTCAAATCCCACCACAAACAATAGCAAGTAAGGTGGAAGTACGAGAAACAACCTCTCTTCTTAAGGGTGGCACAGTGGTTAGCACTGCTGCCTCTCAGCACCAGAGATCTGGGTTCAATTCCCATCTCAAGCAACTATCTGTGTGGAGTTTGCACATTCTCCCCGTGTCTGCGTGGGTTTCCTCCGGGTGCTCCAGTTTCCTCCCACAGTCCAAAAAAAATGTGCAGGTTAGGTGAATTGGCCATGCTAAATTGCCTGTAGTGTTAGGTGAAGGGGTAAATATTGGGGAATAGGTCTGGGTGGATTGCTCTTCTGTGGGTCGGTTTGGACTTGTTGGGCCAAATGGCCTGTTTCCACACTGTAAATAATCTAATCTAAAATCTTCAAAACATTCAGTAAAAGCTATACAGCCTTGAAAGCTGTGCTCCACGTTATCTTTGTTTTTAAAAAAAGAAACTATAAGGTGACCAATATAAATTCTTATGTAAATCATTGGTTCATGGATCACTTGGAGGACAAGAACAGAGTAGGCACATGGTCATGAGACCATGTGACACAATGAAAAAGGTAGTGCCGCAACCTAGGTTTGCAGTTGGGTGACAACGTGTGATCAAATATATTTAGAGCTGTCAGGCTTTACCAATGCATTTTGTGATTTCCTCATCACATGTTAAGGGCTTGATTCTCCACTAAGTGAACAAAAGAGGACTTAAGAAAAAAGGCAAGTACAGGAGCCAGTGAAGGAAGAGTAATCGACATGCACTGGGAGAGACAGTTGCAGGAGCCATGGCAACCAGATCAGCAATACAAAGACAGAACAAAGCGTCTCCATACGACCGTTCAAATCTGATCCATTATTTAACAAGATCGTAAAATACACACACAATCTATAATGACAAAAGCGCTTCTTTCAGCATGAAGCATTGTCCAATGAAGCATGAAATCACTGACGTATTCAGCAGTCGCCTTTTTTTGCTAATGAGGCTGCTTTGACTAATTCAGTGGTAGAGCACATTTCAACATGCAAAATATGCTTCAGGGTTAATCAAATGATTTGAGATGAGTTAGGAAATTTATCAGGAAGGACCATTTCAATCAAAAACATTGTACGGAGTCTGAAATTGTTACATTGTGCACTACAAAGAGACAGTACAAAACTCACTGCAGCACAGATGTCTCACTCACTTGTGCTATAATGAAGTTAAGTGACAGGAAATGTTTCAGGAAAATGTTGAAGCAAGTCATCAAAATGCAATACAAAATCCCTCTGGCACTCTACCTTGGTTATGGAGGGTGAGAGTTACAAAGTGTTGTCTGATCGTGACTTCACTGGACTGTTCGAACCTGCAATTTATACGGTGGCAGGATATGGATGATGTGATTTACAAGCTGTACGCAAGGAGCTGTTTTTTGGGCATTGTTATCTAAGCAATGACTGTCACTGTATTCGTATTGGTAAATTAACAGCCGGTAGAGCAGCAGAATTCATGGGACGCGCTATTCCAAGGTTCAAAACAGATAATGATCAGCACGGACGCGCAGACAGGTAATCATTCTTTGTGACAGGTTTATGAAATTGTAGGCCTGAACGAGTCTAATTAAACTCCGTTATCTTTGAACTGAGAAAGAAAACAGATTACATGACAACCATTTTTTGCAGAGGTAATCATTTTCCTTGCACGCTTCAGGAAAGTGGCAGGAACTGCAGAAGGTCGGGACCTGGGTGCAGACTTGACAACCTCGACTCATCATGTTTGCACAACCTTCCCTCCACATTTGGGGGATATATTGATATTTCTTCAGAGCTAAAATTCTCAAATAAATTAGTTGAATTTTACATTCTTCAGCAGATGTAGATATAGCTAGAAGAAACTTACAGATTTTAAAGGCAAAGTTTGAAGCTGCACAGAGGATCCTTTTTTTACTCTTGCACGAAATAAAGGAGGATGAGCCAAAGAATTGAATGGGCACATTCTTCAAACCTTGTCTTTAATATATAGTGTAATTTTAGCCTAATCAACCTCCTGGAAACTGATAAGACCAGTTTATATGTTATTTCAACATTCTACCTTATTTTACTCACTACTTGATCATTCTTGTCAGTTTAAGGCTGCTCTGGCTAAGTTGAAATCACTCCTTTTCTTTTTAATTACATGAACTGTAAATTTCTTAAATCAGTGCATAAGCATGTATTTGATTGTGTGTATCAAATAGAAACCAAAATTACCAGTCTAAAGCCAATCAAAACTATTAAACCAGTAAAGAAGCAAATGAGGCAATAGTTTAAGAGTAAATGAAGTGCCAAGGTGGGTAGTTGAGCTCTCAGAACTCAAGAACAGCTAAGTCGGCCTTTATCTAGTAAATTACTTTGATAAAGGAGTTGAAATGCATACTAGAAAGTGCCTTGAAAAAGGTTGTTATGACACTGATTGACAATTAATTTGTCTGTTAGCATTTGCTAAAAAGGCTGCATGACATTTTACTGACTAGTACTGCAAGTAGTGACCTTTCCTAACAATGACTAGCTGAACAAGAGCAAAGAAATTATTTATGAGGATTTTGAGAGTTGCCTAAATCTGTGTTCACACAACACTGTTTATTTTACTGCTGGAGATGAACTGACTAGAACGTGTTTGAAGAAGATTTCTTAAACACATCAAAAGCTTTCTTGAAACTCAACAACGATCTATCAATATTTTTCCTGAAAGTTGTTTCAGGATTCCATCTAAAAAGCACTGGGCTCCTCTACCTCATTGCGCATCTCATCAGTGCCACTGGGAGCAATGGAGTGCTTGGCCATGAGATTATTGGTCAGAGTTTTGTAAGTCTGGAAGAGGAGCTCATAAGACCAAACAGAGCACCACTGCTGCTGGATAAAAGAGGGAAAAAGGTTTCTCAGACAGAGAGCCACCCACCCAGAGTCTTCAGGAAGCAATACTCCCAAGACCATGATAAGTAGGTTATGCTTTTCCAAGGAGATTGCCACATATATTTGGGATAAAAGTTCAGGCTACGGGGTATCTAAGACTCCATTTCCCTTGGCAGTCAAGATCTCAGTAGCATTTATTTAGAAGCCACATAACTTTGTAGTCTACAACATTAGGTGTCAGTAGCATTTCACAAGCCTGTATGAAGTTCTGCATAGAAGCTGTATTTTGAAGAATGACAGTACATCATTTCCCACTCTAAAGGAAGACCAGAGGAAGGGAGCTCAAGGATTCAACAGGGCTGTGGGATTCTCCATCATTGGAAAGTCATCGACTATATACATGATCATATACGCCTCTACTTTAAAATGAAGATGTTAAGAAGAAAAAAGCCATGTTTCAACATGCAGTTCATGGATGACCACTAACAGTGAACATCAACTGCATAATGAATTGCCCTGGTAATTTTGTATTGAGAAAACCATCCTACTACAGATCAATGTGAATGGTGGACTATTAGGCAACAAAGACACCCTCTCATGCCATGACTAATGGATTCACTGGAGGTAGCCTGATGCAACTGCTAAGCACTGGTACAATGAGCAATCAGGGATATCATTCAGCAGACAATTTGTTCCATTAACAGAATTTTAAATGATTCAGGGACCTGCAATACTTGAGTAAGAAGTATTGATTTGCTGCATATCTGGTATTATGGTGATCTTATGGCAAATTTTTATTTTGCCAAGATCACTCTACTTCAGATGTCTGTGCAGCCTTTGCTTGTAACAGCTGACAAACAGAGGTGGGGACGAATGACTGCACTTGCCATTAAGGCAGAATTTGACTTGACTGTTAAGGAACTATTGCAAAAGTAAAGTCAATAGAAATGCGAGGAAAACAGTGTCCACTTCCTGCAATCATGCTTAGGACAAAGGTAGATAGATGATTTAGTGGTTGGAAGTAAATGTCTCAATCACAGGCCATCCCTGCATGAGTTCCTCAGAACATAACTCATACCTACATGCAGCAAGATTTGGACAACAGTCAACTTTGTGCATTAGTGCAGGTAAGTGCCATCGAATAGACATTTACAATGAGACAAAATCATGCCATCTGCCACTATATTCAATTTTGTTCCATCATGGAATCACTCTCTATCAATACTCAGCAGCTCACCATTGACCAGAAAGGTAACTGGAGCAAACAGTGGGGTGGCAATGACCTTGTGATATTATCACTGGACTGTTACACCAGAGACCTTGGTGATGTTCTGGGAACTGGGTTCAAATCCTGCCATGGTAGAATTTGATTTTAATAAAAATCTAGAATTAAGAGTCTAATGATGCCCATGAAACCATTGCCAATTGTCAGGGGGAAAAAAAAAACTATCTGGTTCATTAATGTAACATCCTTAACTGGTCCAGCCTACATGTGACGCCAGATCCACAGCAATGTGATTGAAACTTTGCTGACCTCGAGGCAATTAGGGCTGGGGCATGAATGTTGACCTAGCCAGTGAATGAAAAAATATAGAAACACAAATATAATGGATACAAGAGGAGGTCAGAGGCTTGGAACTCTACAGTAAGTAATTTGCCTCTTACTCCTCAAAGAGATCCTCAGCATCAAAGTCAGGATTGTGAATAGCCTGGTTGAATGTAGCTCTAACAATGCTCAGTAAGCCTAATAAAATCAAGGACAGAGCAGCCACCTGGATGGCAACTAACCAACCATTCACTCCCTCTGTCACTGATTCATTGCGGCAAAAGTGTGTACCACCTATAAGAAGCAATGTGGTATATTGCAAGGTTCCTTTACTGTACAGACAAATTAAATGAGCAGGTGCATGGGATCATAACCATCTGCAAATTCTCCTCCAATTCACACCATCCCCAAAGTCCTTCACTGTTGCTATGTCACAATCCTGAACTCCCTATCTAACAGCTCTGCTTTTTACCTATTCCATCACTCTTTCAAGAGAATCATAGTCAACTGGTTGTGTTATTGAAACAGTAATCAAGTAGCCACTCCAATTCTGGAGGCACAAGTTCAAATAGTTCAAATCCCATCATCACAGCTGACAACATTCAATTAAATAATTTTTAAAAATCTACAATTAAACAAAAAGCTAATCTCAATACTATGGTACTGTGCTGGATGCATGCTCCTCTACTGCAGCCTTATTGTTAAATATCAGCCCAGCTGCCTGAGGAACATTTGGACAACATTCCAAAAATTGTGTTTTGGATTCTTCAATAACACAATGTCTATTCTGAGTTTCTTACGTTATTGGAGATAGTATAATTATTATCATATTTGGTAAAATGCCCTTAGAAGGCAAACTCGCACCATGGTCTACACACCATGGTGTACACACCACCCTACATGTGACTCTTAGTTTCCCTCTGAAAGCATGACAGAAAAGGTAATTCTAAGGCTGGAGGCTTAAACCAGACCTATGAGCAGGTGCATGAACAGCATTCACTTCATAGTCATTTTTACACTTACCCTAAAGTAAATCCATCTTCCTGGCAGTTTCACCAGAACAAGAGTAAGGAAGCGAGTATGAGTGAAACTTGAACATGGGAACTTGAGTGTGATGAGCAACTGGAAATGGACCGGAAAGAAAGCAGAATTCTACACTGTAAAGGAAAGAAGCACTGAACAAGAGGATTCATCAGCATGAAGGGGAAACACCAGGTGAAAAATCATTGTGTTCACTCACACATGACACCATGTAGTGTATATAATATGTCTGACTGTATTTGAAATTTTAACAGGGATATTGACTGTGAAATTGATCTTGGATGGAAGAACGCAATGAATTATAGGGAAGAGATATTGGTTTTACACTTGCTTGCTGTCAGTGGAAAGGAAATTGAACAGTTAGTAAAATGTGCTGCTGGTCTGCTATCAAAGATTGTGTGATACTGTTTTAAAACTAATTTCAACCCCTTTATTTCTGTTATTGTCTTAGATAACAGAAAAGAAAGCATTGGAATTGAATGAGGAAGTTCAACTCAGAATGCAACAAAAATGTGCTTGGGGCTACTTTATTCTACACCTGTTGACAAAAAAAAGAACATATTGAAGGAGGACCTCAGGTGCTTATACAATATTACCTAGTATGAGCATACCCTAATTGCAACTGAACAATATCAACAAGTCTGCCTCCTGCTTGGACTTGATTCAATGCATCCTTCTCTCTTTCACTTGCTTGGTTACATCTTTCAATTAGGAACTCATTAGGCATTTTATTTGCAATGATAATTTTTGGACCCTGGGAGGGTTATACTCTCATGCACTGATCTATTCAGACATGTGGAACACTGGTTCAAAATGTTAAGATATGTATCTCTTGATATTTTACCTAACAGAATCTTATCGATCAAGTCTTGAATATTTCAATTTACTGAGCATCCACAATCTATTGAGGGAAAAAAAAGTGTCAGATTTTCACCGCACCATGTGAGAAAACCATACTGATTCAACTCAAAAATAGCCCAGCTCATATGACCTACCTTTTGAACATCTTTGTTGAGGAATCGCACTATTGAGAAATTCTGGCTTTGATACCACTGGTGACATATTTAAAGCCAGATCATGTATTAGTTCAAATACTTTAAGTCAGAACCCCGCACATTTTGGGTACTTGAGTCTCCAAATTTAAGACATAGTCCAGAGAAAATGAAAGCCTTTTTCCCACTTTGTGGAAAGACCTGGAGTTGTTGATGAATGATGTAGTAGAGTGGATAGCTGCTCTTTTTCTAGCTGAAGAAATGAGACTGCATCATTACGTATAGCAAGCCTGATTTCACCTTGGGTCAGTACAGAGTCCCATGAGAATCAGGCAGAAGGTCAATGATCATTTGATTTCTGCCAAGGGTAAGTGCCACCAACACCTCTCCCATTCAGAGTCACCATTACTCTAACTCTTTCACTGCAACACTCATCTCATCATGTTCATGAACTACAACTATCAGTATTATTTTCACCCATCAGTTATCATCTGCCTTATCCTCCCAAACTACTAATTTTCCCTGTCCTCTGTTTATCCTACTCACTTACTGAGGACAGCTCACCAATTCCTCTGTTCATGTGTGACTATTAATTGTTCTTCCATCCACTTCCATCAAGCTCAATCCTTTATTTGTCTCATTGAAAAAAAGGAGAAAGTGAGGTCTGCAGATGCTGGAGATCTGAGCTGAAAATGTGTTGCTGGAAAAGCGCAGCAGGTCAGGCAGCATCCAGGGAACAGGAGAATCGACGTTTCGGGCATAAGCCCTTCTTCAGGAAGCCATTCCTGAAGAAGGGCTTATGCCCGAAATGTCGATTTTCCTGTTCCCTGGATGCTGCCTGACCTGCTGCGCTTTTCCAGCAACACATTTTCAGCTCATTGAAAAAAAGGTCAATTTTCTGTACTGATATCTCAACATCTAATCAATTACTCATCCTCAGACAGATTGCTCTTGATCTGCAGGCACAATCCTTGGACTGAAATGACATGGATCCCCGAACTCTGGTAGGAGAAAGTGCCTGACTAACAGTGGCAAACCTCCTTCAATACAATTGTATGAATCCCTTGACTTACTGTCATCACCCTTGACCTCACTAAGGACTGTTCCTGTTTGATTTTCACACATGGCCATTTGCTTAAAGTATTTGCCACATAAACTGCTGGCATTTGCTGCTAGTGAAACATTGATGCATCTCAGTGCCGCACACCAAGATGTCCAGTCTTTGATGCTCAGTGCTTCCCACAAGCACAAGCTATTTGCTTCTTCTTATGTGCTGCAAAACAATGCATGCCGTTAGGTTGCTAGCCTGTGACTGATCACCACAGAACCGATAATGTTAAAAAGGTAATGTGAACCACACAGAGGCTTGGACGTTGTAAGTCAGTTCCAATGTCAGTGAATGTTTGCTAAGAAAGCGACATGAAGTACATAGAGGTCAGCAGTCTTCTAGCAAGTGCAAAATGAGTGACCACTGGGGAAGTAAATTAAGAGCAAAGGATACATCCTGCACAGGTACATGTGTTCCTAGGACCCCCTGAGCTCCAAACTAAAGTGGTGAAGAGCTGAAATGATGTGTATGTTGATCTCAGAGTAGATACAAAGATGTGATCAGACTAATGGCTGCCAATGTCAACTTGTGTCAAAGTATCCAGAATGATTATTGCCATTCAGCCTTCAGGGATGTTGTGGTGAAAAAGCAGGCTGATGTTTGCTGGGGCAAGTCTTAAGGAATCCACTGTGATTTGCATAATCAAAATTAACACCTCCTAGTTTCTCATGGAAGAAAAGAATTAGACTTAGCATAGAAATAAAGTAAGTTTGGGCTTCAATAAGATGCAAAATTCTTCAAAATAAAGTGACTGCATCTCAATGGTGTGATTCTGAAGTCACCACTTAAAGCTTGAAATTAGACATTGGGCGGCATGGTGGCACGGTGGCTAGCACTGCTGCCTCACAGCGCCAGAGACCCGGGTTCAATTCCCGTCTAGGGCGACTCTCTGTGTGGAGTTTGCACGTTCTCCCCGTGTCTGCGTGGGTTTCCTCCGGGTGCTCCGGTTTCCTCCCACAGTCACAAAGATGTGCAGGTTAGGTGAATTGACCATGCTAAATTGCCCGTAGTGTTAGGTTAGGGGTAAATGTCGGGGTATGGGTGGGTTGCGCTTCGGCGGGTTGGTGTGGACTTGTTGGGCCGAAGGGCCTGTTTCCACACTGTAATGTAATCTAGAATCAGAAAGACAATTTCACTGTCAATGTCATAAATATTTTCATTGTCTATATTTTCATGTCTTCCTCGCCATTGGTCTCCCCACACCTGGGAGTGCAAAATTCTATTCATGGTTCTGACTCCATCATAATTAAGGCAATATTCAATTTTGTCTTTCTTAGAATGAAAGCAACTAATGTCTAGCATCCTCCTGTAGATCTGCAACTGCCACAATTTGCCCAGTCTTTTCATTTGGCTGCAATCACCTTACTTCTGGCTACCCCGGTACTCATTTGCAGGATACTCTCTGGTTTTACAAGGTGTCACTGTCCACTTAAGGTAATTAATGTTGTGACAAATATTGGAGAGGTAGGAGGCAGCCATGTGACTCACTGTATCTTTTCCTCTGACAGTAGTAATAGCTGGGAAAATTGTACTAATTATATTATGCTCAAATTAATGTGACAGTGCTTCTGAGTTTAGTATAAAAATGAAATGGAATTTTAATAAAACTGTTCAACGCCAATTTTTTTTTCGGTTGCATGTCATATCTTAAATTAAACATTTCAAAATGTATCTCTGAATGATAGGAATTATAAATGCAAGCACTTCTGCATCTTTTCCACCTTAAATTTCTCTGCTCCTGACGTCAATCATGCAATTGGAGGAGCTGTGAGAGCAAAGTATTATTCAAGTTTGACTTTAATAGAGCTGATTCGTGGCATATAAGTATATGGGCATGACCTTTAATTCAACATGACAGGGAAGGACTGAAATGGCAAAGCAAAAAGGAAAGTGATACAGCAAATTTTGCCCAAAATAGTGGGGTTATTATTTAAAGTGTAATAAAACTGAGCATTTTTAATTAAATCCAGTGGAATGTCAAATTGGTAAATGACATTTATCTAAAGTGGTGGCCATCCATGATAAGGTGAATAGTGCAAGTGCTGGGACAATAGTTAAAACCATCTTACAGTTGTCATTCAATGAACCTGTTAAACCAGCTTTAAAACTCAAAGGTTTGAGGCATTACGGATACATCAATAATTTCTGAAAAAACAGTTCTGAAAACAGTGCTAACTCAAGTAGGAAAAAAAAGTCACTAAGAACGAATTTATTAAATTTCTAATGAATTTAGCTGCCAGCACAGTATTCTATCATAAAACAATTTGAACATTGTAAGAAGTAAGGATCATTATTGCTATGAACTTAGCTGGACATTGCTGTGTGATACACAGAGAAAAAAAGAGAGGGATAATTTTCCCCTTTTCCCCTCTCTTGGCTCACCATATTGCAGTGCATGTTTTTGAGAGAGTTTAAAACTCTTGAATGCTATGAGTTAAAATAAAAGACATGAACAAGCTTTCATGTAAGTTTAAATCCATAGGAAAGATGACTGTTTAATATTTTTGAAATCATCCTCTTTGGACATAGAATACAATAAAAGATGACTTCCAAAGATATATTATGAATTTAGATTACTTGAAGGGTAAAGCAGAAGCAGATCTTTACACAATCTTTGAGTTGGTGCTTGTCAACATTAGGGGGTCTGAAGGATTCTCTTGGCTCTTTGAGAACAAATGAATGTTGTAACTTCCTAGCTTTTGTGATTAGACATTTGAGATTTACTATTGCTTGGTGGACTTAAATTTTGAAGGGTTGTTTGTAAAGGAATTTATTTCAACATTTGTGGACATGCCTGGAGTGATTTCATAAAAGAGGTCATTGGAAGTTCACTATGAAGATTAGAGATTCTCTTTATTAAATCAGGTTTCCTAGAACTTACATAACTGTTGATAAGAACAGGCAGCTTAATATTTCAGGGTATATATATGCCATACGAGAAAGCTGGGGCCAAGAGAGGAGGGGGTTGGTGATTTTGGTCAATGATAACATTATACCTGAAGTTTGGGAGGATATTCCTCAGAGTATGTTCACAGAAGTTATTTGGGTGGAAAGGAGCAACAAGAAAAGGATGATCACCTTATTGGGTTATTCTATAGAGCCCCAAATAGTAAGCAGGAAATTGAGAAGCAAATTTGTAAGGAGATCTCAGTTATCTGGGTGGTAAAGGTAGGGTATTTTAACTTGTAAAACATAGACTGGGACTGCCATAATGTTAGAGACTTGGATGGAGAGGAATTTGGTAAATGTGTGCAAGAAAATTTTCTGATTCAGTATGTGAATGTACTGACTAAAGAAGGAGCAAAACTTGACCTACTCTTGGGAAATAAGGCAGGGCAGGTGACTGAGGCATCAACTGGGGAGCACTTTTGGGTGAGCAACCATAATTCTACTAGTTTCAGAATAATGATGGAAAAGGATAGACCAGATCTAAAAGTTAAAGTTCTAAATTGGAGGAAGGCCAATTTTGACAGTATTAGGCAAGAACTTTCAAAAGTTGATTGGGGGTAGATGTTTTTAAGTAAAGGAATGGCTGGAAAATAGGAAACTTTCAAAAATGAGACCATGTCAGTACAGAGACAGTTGAAGGGAAAGGCTGGTAGGTGTAAGGATTGCTGGATGACTAGAGAAACTGATTGTTTGGTTAAGAAAAAGAAGGAAGCATATGTCAGGTATCGACAGCAGGAATCAAGTGAATCCCTAGAAGAATATAAAGGAAGTATGAATATACTTAAGAGGGAAATCAGGAAAACAAAAAAGAGACATGAGATAGCTTTAGCAAATAGGGTTAAGGAAAATCCAAAGGGATTCTACAAATACATTAAGGAAAAAAAGAGTAATTAGGGAGAGAATATGGCCCCTTAAAGATCAGCTAGGCCGCCAGTATCTCCAACCACAGGAGCTGGGAAAAGATAATAAGTGGGTTTTTTTAATCAATGGAGAAGAATATTGAAGTGAGAGAACGTGGGGAAATTAATGGTGATATCTTGAAAATATCCATATTACAGAAGAGGAGGTGCTAGGCATTTAAAATGCATAAAGGTGGATAAATCCCCAGGACCTGATCAGGTGTACCTTTGAACTCTGTGGGAAGATAGGGCAGTGATTGTTGGACCCCTTGCTGAGGTATTTGTATCATTGAGAGTCACAGGTGAGGTGCCGGAAGACTGGAGGTTGGCTAATATAGTGCCACAATATAAGAAAGGAGGGGAAAGCCAGGGAACTATACATTGGTGAGCCAGACATTAGTCATGGGCAAGCTGTTGGATGTGATCCTGAGGGACAGGATTTATATGTACTTGAAAAGGAAAGGACTGATTAGGGATAGTCATAGAGTCATAGAGATGTACAGCACAGAAACGGACTCTTCGATCCATGCCGACCAGGTATCCTAAATGAATCTAGTCCCATTTGCCAGCATTTGACCCATATCCCTCTAAACACTTCCTATTCAAGTATCCATCTAAATGCTTTTTAAATGTTATAATTGTACCAGCCTCCACCACTTCATCTGGCATCTCATTCCATACATGCACTACCATTTGTATGAAAACGTTGCCCCTTAGGTCCCTTTTAAATCTTTCCCCTCTCACCCTAGTAATTCTGGATTCCCCCATACCAGGGAAAAGACCTTGTTAATTTAACTTATCCATGCCACACCTAATTTTATAAATCTCTATAAGGTCACCCCTCAGCTTCCACCACAGCAGGAAAAATAGTCCCAGCTTATTCAACCTCTCCCTATAGCTCAAATCCTCCAACTCTGGCAACATTCTTGTAAATCTTTTCTGAATCCTTCCAAGTTTCATAACATCCTTCACATAGAAGGGAGACACAATGTTCCCAAAGTGCCTCCCAACATGGCTTTGTGCATGGGAAACAGGGAAGGGATGTCTTAATTGTATTATCATGGGACTGTTAATCCAGAGACCCAGATAATGTTCTGGGGACCCAGCCTAGACTCCTGCCATGGCAGATGAGGGAATTTCAATTCAAATGAAAAAAATTCTGGGATTAAGAGTCAAATGATGCCAAGAATCTGTTGTTGATTATTGGCAAACCCTATCTGGTTCATTAATGTCATTTAGGGAAGGAAACGGACACCCTTACCTGTTCTGGCCTACATGAGACTCCAGACCCATAGCATTGTGTTTCATTATTAAACTACCCTCTGAACAATTAGGGATGGGCAATAAATGCTGCCGAGCCAGTGACCCCTGATCCCATGAATGAATAAAGAAACAAAAACATAATTTCTCACTAACTTTATTGAGTTGTTTGAAGAACAAGCAAAGCGGATTGATGAAGGTGGATGTAATCTATATAGACTTCAGTAAGGCATTTGACAAGATTCTGCATGGTAGACTGGTTAGCAAGGTTAGCTCAAATGGAATACAGGGAGAACTAACCCCTTGGATACGGGCTTAAGGTTTGGGGACAGAGGATGGAAGTGGAGGATTGCTTTTCAAACTGACAGCCTGTGACCAGCGATGTGCCACAAGGATTGATGCTGGGTCCACTGCTTTTCATCATTTATATAAATGCTTTTGATGTGAACCTAGGAGGTAAGGTTAGTGGGTTTGCAAATGACACCAAAATTGATGGTGTAGTGGACAGCGAAGAGGGTTACCTCAGAGTACAATGGGATGTTGACCAAATGGGCCAATAGGCCAAGGAATAGCATATGGAATTTAATGCAGATATATGTGAGGTGTTGCATTTTGGAAAGGCAAATCAGGGTAGGATTCTGGTAAGGTAAGGTCCTGGGGAGAGTTACTGAGACCTTGGAGTGTAGGTTCATAATTCCTTGAAAGTAGAGACCCATGTAGACAGCACAGTGAAGAAGGCATTTGATATGTGTGCCTTTATTGGTCAGTGCAATGAATATAGGAGTTGGGAGGTCATATTATGGCTGTATCGGACATTGGTTAGGCCACTTTTGGAATACTGTATTCAATTCTGGTCTCCTTGCTATAGGAAAGATGTTGAGAAACTTGAAAGAGTTTGGAAAAGATTTACAAGAATGTTGGAGGGTTTGAGCTACCAGGAGAGGCTGAATAGGCTAGGGCTATTTTTCCTGGAGCATTGGAGGCTGAGGGTGACCTGATAGATGTTTTTAAGATCATGAGGGGCATATATAGGGTGAAGACCCAACATCTTTTTCCAAGGGTAAGAGAGTCAAAATCTAAATGGCATAGGTTTAAGATGAGAGGTGAAATATTTAAAAGGGACCTAAGGGGCAACATTTACACACAGAGGGTAGTGCATATATGGAATGTGCTATCAGAGGAAGTGGTGGAGTCTAGTACAATTACAACATCCGAAAGGCATCTGGGTGGGTATATGAATAGGAAGGGTTTAGAGAATATGGGCCAAATTCTGGCAAATGGGACTGGATTAATTTAGGATATTGGGTCAGCATGAATGAGTTGGACTGAAGTGTCTGTTTCTGTACTGTACAGCTCTGTGACTGTATGAACTATACCTACTTAATTTGAGTAGCTCCTACTGATCCTCTTATTAACAGTGACTTACTTGGTGAAGGTGATGGTTTTATATGCTGAAGTGGATAAAAGCCTACTGAGAGCCAGCTGAATTGGATAGAGCCCTGTTAAGATCAAACTGAATTGAAGGAAAGCTTTCTTTGAACAAGCTGCCAAGCTGATCTCACCCATTCTGGAACATAAAAACTATTCCATCAGTTTCGGGTGAGCATGTTATCTCTTATGAATTATTGAGTGAATGAACAGCTTGAGATTGAATTTCTTGAGTAGGATTTTGCTGGAGGAATTCAAAGGCAAATGTGCATAACTAGCAACTTGACAACACAAACTGGACATCATAGTAACAGACTGTGAATCAGTCTGCGGACAAAAGTGAACACTGCATATGCTGGAGATTGGAGTCGAGAGTGTGGTGCTGGAAAAGCACAGTAGGTCAGGCAGCAACCGGGGAGCTGGAGAATTGACGTTTCAGGCAAAAGTCCATCAGGAATCAGTCTATTCTTTATTCTTTTGGTTTTATGAATAACCTAATCAACAAAGTGACTTTTATTTCAAAAAGTAAATTTCTACAGAGAATTATACTTTGTTCCCTCTTTTCCTGAAGAGAGAGAGAATGTAAATGTGCACATATGCTCTCATGTAAGATGTGTGAATTTTATATATTTTAGCTTAATTTATTCTTTGAGTATGGGCTTTTGAATTTGTACTATTGGCAAATGCAATTTCTGTGTGTCTGAAGGTGTTGATTATTATTTATGTATTTCTGGAACCATATTGGTTCTTTTAAAGCAAAGTGTGAAAGATCTTTATTGTTTACAATTGGGAGAATTTTACGAATGAACAAGTTAAACAGTTATGTGTTAGTCTCTAGTTTAGCAGGTTTGCATTTTAGTTGATTCGGGGAACCACCATGGCATGGGGAAAATAAAGATCTTTTTGTTTCAGTTTTGGAGTACTGCAAGTTTCTTAGTTGAAGTTACATATTAAAAGCAGTTATTTTGAAAATAGGAGAAGATAGATTAGAGTTGTTAAAAAAAAGGTTATCACAATATGAGGAGTTTGTTAAAGGTTCTAGACGAGAAGTTTTGATTCAACCCAGAATACATTTTTGTAGTGAAAAAAAAAGAACTATACTGATAAACCAAATTTGCATTATTGCTTGAGAGAGCTTTCTTTTTGTCTGGATGAGATCTCTTCCACTATTGCTGTTAGTCCCAGTCTGGTCTACTGGGAAGCCCCTGTGGATTAATGAAATATTAGCTAATTCCAGACAATTTCAGTCACACAGAAACAGTATTGGTGGATCTTATTGTTTGCACATTGTGCTGATGGCAGATGCAATTGACAAGTCATGGGGAGCGAATACTCTCCCATCAACATTCCAACAATGATGAGCCCCTGAAATGTCATTATTTGAAATTGCACTTGTGCGGGTACACAAATCTAATGGCCAATGTCATTTCTAACCTCTTCCCTTTCAATGGTCGGGGCAGTCTGGACCTTAAAAGGTCACCTGCATTTTGACTAATTTCCAAGAAATGTGTTCAGACAGATCTGTCTCTGTCTGTATAAAACTAATTCATTTAATTCTCTGGGATTATATTTTGTGTTGTTTTTTTAAAAGCAGTATTCATCTCCCAATGGCCTTATTTGCCTATGATATAACAATAATAGTGAGAATTTGATAATAGTGAGCACAGTGCTAGATATTACCAGTTATTAGTTGATGCTGTATGTGAATGTGATCAGGTGATCCATAAGCTCCAAAATTATTACAGAAATATTGAACTTTCTGTGAGCATGGATAAAATGTGGAAGCCAAGTTTAAACCAAGCCGTATTCTTAGTGTATATTAAATTGACCGTCCATCTGTCCTATTCTTGAATTTGCTGTACTATTCTCAAATAAATGATGGCACATGAGATTAATCTCAACATTGTTTTGACAACAAGCTATGGCTCAATGCTATTTACTGGAAGCAAAAGAAGAGTAATTGTGACATAATTTAATCATCATGGTAACCCTGTTGTTATACTTTCCTCCCATTTTATTCAGTGCATTGGATTTTCAAGTGCACCTTGCAATTTCTGCACTGGCTGAGGTTATCATGAATGACTCTCCTTCTCTACCTTTCTTCTCACCTGATGTGTGTGGATCCTCATGTTAAACAACCACCAATCATTTCTTTCTGCGAGAACAGCCCTGTGGTCTTGTAAGGCTTGGTGACATTTTCATTTTAGGTGCAGTGGGTCAGAACATTATAGCAATTTATCTTTTGTTCAGAGCCCTTCAAGTGACCATTTTAAAGGATGAAAAGCCATCGACTTTCTCATATTTTTAACCAAGATGCTTAAAAGGCTTTTTCTTTGCTCTGATAAATGGCTATATTCCACCAACATAGATTTGACAAAAAATGCAGCAGATCTTTTGAAGGATGAATATCATTTGATTTGGGACTGCCGCCAAGAAGATAATTAAATATCTGATGCAGTTTATTTTTTACATGATACGAATCCGAGAAGCTGAAGAATATTTTCTGGGCCAATGCATTCAGCGAGTTTTGTGTCTAAGTTGCACAATCCATTCTTTGAACTCATCAGAAGCACAGTATCCAAATCTTGACTTGGTCAGCAGTATAATTGTGAAATAAATTGCATGTGTCAAATTTTTCCTCTAAGCATGAATTTATCATGCCCCCACCTCAGCATATACTAATTGAATGTTGTGTAAAACTGTCATATTATCTATTTCCATGTGCTGAAGACTATTTAATCCATTCGCCTGCAGTACCTAAAGAATTGTTAAAGGTTTAAGACCTTTTTCTCCAGGCCTGTATTTGAATGAAATCTTCAAAGGTCAGGATCCTCTTTTTAGAGCTTAGGCAATTTTCCTTTAATCATTTTTTTTGTTTGAAATGACAAAGCTCCTTTCCCTCACATTTTACGAAGATTCATACTTCAGTGAAAATTGTATTTTGTTAATGTATGTGGAGCAATTTGCTCACAGTGACTCATACATTGAGCAAGTAACTCACTACATTGAAACCCATGCCATGTAACTTCATTCCAGCATGTTATTAAAGCATCATTAGCACAAGAGAAACAGTTAGTGCAGCAATATTCTGAATTTGAAGGCAAAATGCTCCAGGCTTATCATCTTTTCAATTTCTTGGACTGCTTAATTTTGTTTTGTTATTCTATCAATTCTTTGGAATACATTTATCTAAAGCACAGATTTGTTTACAGCCAGGTGATAATGAGTTTTAAGCAGATGCTTGCAACAAGCATCATTACACTGGAAGTTCATTGGGACTATTGTTATCCTTAGTCACTGGTGAGCACTCTTTGATCAGCACACGTAGAGAAATAGAAGAGAACAATGAGGTTAAATATAACAATTTTCAGAGATTTTTTTCCTTCGATATGATCTGGTTTATCTCCACTTTGAATCAAGTCAATATTATTATTAACTATGAGATTAAGTCTTATGCAATATTTACAGTAATCTTCAGCCAGAAGTACCATGTGTGATATCAAGATATATTTGGAGACATTGGATACTGGAAAGGCAATAGGCTCTGTCTGGCAAGAGTAGTGAAGACCTTTGCTTCAGAACTCACCACTTCCCTAGCCAATGTATTCCACTGTAGTTACAACATCAGCATCTACTCAACAATGTGAAACATTGCTCAGGTAAGTCCTGTACATGAAAAACAGGACAAATTACCACCCCATCAATCTAATTTCGATCAACAATAAAGTGATAGAAAGTATTGTCAATAGTGCTATCATGCAGCACTTGCTCAACAATAACCTGCTCAGCGACACCCAGTTTGGTTCCACGAGGGGTACTCATCTCCTGACTTCATTATAGCCTTGGTTGAAATATGAACAAAAGACTTGAATTCCAGGTGTGAGGTGACAGTGATAGCCCTTGACATTAAGGGCTGAATTCAACAAAGTGTGGCATCCAGGAGTCCAGCAAAACTGGAATTAATGGATATCAGGGACAAACTCTCCACTGGTTGGAATCCATACCTTGCACATAGGGAGATGGTTATATTTGTTGGAGGTCAGTCATCTCAGCTTCAGGCCATTGCTGCAGGAGTCCCTTCGAATAGTATCCTACGGTCAACCATTTTCAGATTTTTAACCAATGACCTTCCATCCCTGAAAGTTCAGAAGTGGGGATGTTTGCTGATGATTGCACAATGTTCAGCACCATTTGCGACCTTTCAAATATGAAGCAGAGCATATTCAAGTGTAACTTGATTTAGACAATATCCAGGCTTGTTCTGACAAGTGGCAGGTAACATTCACACCACGCAAATGCAGGCAATGTCCATCTCCAATGAGAAACAATCTAACCGACACCCCTTGACATTCAATGGTGTTACCACCATTGAACCCCCCACCATTAACATTCTGGGAGTAACTATTGACCAGAAACTCAACTGAACTCACCATATAAACACAGTGGCTAGCAGAGCAGGTCAGAGGCTAGGGGTATTGCAGTGAGTAATTCACCTCCTGATTCCAAAGCCTGTCAAGGGACAAGTGAGGAGTGTGATGGAATACTCTCCACATGCCTGGATGGAGCTCCAACAACACTTAAGAAGCTTTACACCATCCAGGACAAAGCAGCCCACCTTTTGACACCACATCCACAAGCATCCACTCCTTCCCTCACTGATGATAAGCAGCAGCATTGTGTACTACCCGCAAGATGCACTACAGAAATACACCAAAGATCCTTAGGCAGGACCTTCCAAACCCACAACCATTTCCATCTGGAAGCACAAGGGCAGCAAATTCACGGTAACATCACAACCTGCAAGTTCCCCTCCAATCCACTCACCATCCTGACCTGGAAATATTTCACTGTTACTTGGTCAAAAACCTGGAATTCACTTCCTCAGGGCATTGTGGGTCAGCCAGCACATAAACTGAAATGCGGTTTAAGAAGGCAGCTCACCACCAACTTCTCAAGGGCAATAAATGCTGGTAGCCAACAACTCCCATGTCTCACAAGTGAATTAAAGAAAATTACAATATGAAAATCATGCTTTAAGACTAGGTTGCATTGTGATAAAAATTTGAATGAAGAGATGTTATTTCCTGAAAGGAAGTCAAGTTTATATGCCAACTATGTCTGATGCATCTAGGCTGAGATTATGCAGGTAAGGTTTTACACAGCATAGTGCATTGAATAGTCATTAACATGCACATGGCCTGAGCTAAGCAGCTTCATTTCCTAGCAATTCTCTCAATTAGCCAATATAACAACACTGGGTATTGAACAGAAATACTAATACATCTATATATATAGAGTGTTCATCAACTTTTGTCAAAGTTGTGATGGTAGACTGCAAAAGTGGCAGGAAAAATCAACATTTTAAATTATTTAAACCATTTCTCCATTAATCTGCCAATTACCTTCTGGAGAATACTCTTAATGTTCCAAGCATTAATTCTCTTACAACTGCTGCAAAGCTGCCAGCTGGACAACAAAAATGTTCGCTCAACTAAGGCTAAGATGAATGATGGGAACAGTGAGTTTAACAGAGAGAGGGTACATTGCTTGCCTCTGTTAAAAATGTCAGTCATGTGCTAACCAAATTAAAGAGAGACTGCCTCACAACGATGTGATGCAAGTGGTCTGAACAAGTGCAGTATAGGACTTCAAACCCTCAGTGGGAGACTTGTACTGTTATCGCCAGCAACTTCTGCATGGTGCCTGAGTACTTGGCACTGCTGGGACTGCAAGAAGATCCATGATGAAGTCAGAATGGATTTCCAATACAGGTATGGAAGAGATTTTTGAATTGGCAGCAGGGGAGACATAAAAGGGGGAACCATCCCAAGTTGGGAAGAGGGGAAATGTCCCCCACCCTCATTGTGCATGTATTATCGCCAAAAGGAGCCATCACACTTCTTCCTTCCCAAGATTTCAGCATAATTGGTAAAATAAAAATCAGATTCTTTTTTCCACATGCACTATGGCAACAAAGCAGTCCACCTCAATTGGCCCAGGAGGCCTAAGATGAGTGGGCTTGCAGATACCTTACCCACTCTTCATATTATGACATACTGACTGGTAATGGGGTGGGGAGGGAGGCGCTACATGCTAATCATCATGCTTTACATGCTTTCCCACTATATCTCATCTAAGTCACTCTCCAGGAGGCACTGTAAAATCCAGATCATGCCCCTTGTATATGATAGGGGAGAAAGTGAGGACTGCAGATGCTGGAGATCAGAGCTGAAAATGTGTTGCTGGAAAAGCGCAGCAGGTCAGGCAGCATCCAAGGAACAGGAGAATCGACGCTTCGGGCATAAGCCCTTCTTCACACTTTCCTCATTCCTGAAGAAGGGCTTATGCCCGAAGCGTCGATTCTCCTGTTCCTTGGATGCTGCCTGACCTGCTGCGCTTTTCCAGCAACACATTTTCAGCACCTTGTATATGATAGCCAAGGAATTATTGTGGGACTGCTGCAATTTTCCCTACCATTTTTGAAGGAACACAGTAAACAAATCCTCAAATAGCAATGTGTAACAAAACACTAAATTTAATTCAAACATTGTTGCTAAAATAACATTTGGAAGTGCTTAATGAAAACTTTGGTCTGAATCTTTGGAAATGGAACACAACAAATGACTCAACTTAAATTCTGGGTTGTCTTGGTATTGTGAGCAAGGCTCCATTTGCTCATGGATTTTGCAGAATATTTAAACTTCATTTTGCTTGTCATATTTTGTCCGCATGCCCTAAAGCATTGGGACCAAATGGATAGATCCATAGAAACCTGCATTATTTGCACTGCATTCACCTTCATTTTCACACAGTTATTTAGCACTTTTTCCTGGCAGCTGTAAATCCCGCTCTGGAGCAGAGCTCGAAGTAAGTCAGCTGGTGGGTCAAGGGGCAACAGTTGATGCATGTCAAGCCTGGCCTGACAGGCCACACACTTCCGAAAATGTTCACTCCCCATGCTCATGACTCCTTCACAGCAATTGTCACCCGCTCACAGCAATGTTCAGGCCCCTACTTCCTGACAGTGTTGATCTTCCACCTTGGTAATGTTCATTTCTAACACCAACGACAATACTTACACTTTGCTAATAATGTTTGGACCCAGCACAGAATGGGTCACCTACCTATTAGGCAATGTTTAACCCCACCCTCTTGACTCACTTTCTGATTTTCCTTGCATCTGATTGACTCAGTCAGAAAGAGTCATCATTGTTGTAGTTGTGCGCGAGCATTGTTTGGGCAATGGGTATGGCGTGAGGGGATAGGGAGTGTGGTCAGCAACGGTAGACCAAGAGGGGGTGAGAGATATGTGGCCAAAACAAGGGTGGAAGTGGGTGGACAAACAATATTGCAGAGGAGAGCAGGATGAACAGGATGAACAGTAACAAGGTGTGAGGAAGAAGGGTGAAGACATTTGAGCATTGTCAGAGTCTAAAGTAGGGAGTGAGCACTCTGTTGGAGGTGAGGGAGGGAGTGGAACATTGTCACCGTAAGCATTGTTAAGGGGGTGAGGGGAGATTGATACATTGTTAGAAGGTGATGCTGCATCACTGAGTTGAAGTGAACTGAAGACAGATCATAACAGGCTTGTCGTCAGTTCATCACAAAAAAAAAATGAGATGTGGCTTCATTGGAATTACAATTGTCCCTAAGCTCCAGTTGCAATCCAGAATTGAGAGATTGGGACAGAAGTTGCAAAGACTCCAGTGTAAAATGATAAGTGAAAAGTTTAAGTCACGGAAGATCTGGTCCAAAGGACACATTATTTTCCATTTGGGCTTGCAAGTTTCACAATCAATCCTGTATTACAGAATGAACAATTTAAGGTACAAGAAGAACAGCATCCTTCATCAGTTTAGCTAACACTCACCATCCTATTATTTTCTAATTAACTACATTTGCCTAATTAAGCCTCATCATGTCCAAATTTCCCATTGTAGTGATTGCATTTCACTTTAATTTTCAGATACACCAACTCAAAGGGCATCAAATGCATCCTGTTCATTTTCTGTTTTAAAAAGAACTCCTATTAACTTTTGAAGTTAAAGATTGTTGAGAAAAAGAAATTTTTCCCCCAAGCATATTCAAAGATTGCAAGTACTTTCATCAGCTTAATAATTTTCTTGCTTTATTCAATGACTCAATAGTTTGTAGGAATCAGTTGCCTTGCCTCTCTTAGTCTCCAAGTGTAATGGAACCACTAGCATCAGATGGTGATATTGAGGGATGACACCTAGCAGAGACGTTTGAGCAGTTAAATGGACATTCTCCTTTGAGTGTCTTTGCCTGAATGGGACGTCACAGAGAGAGGGCCGAACAGACAAACGATTTCTTCAGCCAGATTTCAACTACAGGCTTGATTCCCATATTAATACTATGTTTTCATTGTTCAACATGCATTTTTTTCAAAGTTTGGAAAGACCTGATACAAGTAGAGTAAAGAATCCCACTTCATGTCCTTTGTGTGCTTAAATGTCACTTTACATAAACGGTATTTATTAATTAGCAGCAAGCTACAACTATACCTCAGACAATGATATCTATCAAGAACAATCTTAAACTGGAAAATGAGATTGCATTCTGTTTTTTTATAGTTTTGTGAACTATAACTTATAGTTGTTGCATTGTAAATTGCTTTAATAGTGCCTGGACTGCTATAAATGTAATTTTAAAACAAATGGGGAATTTGGTGGTCCTTTGTCGCAGATTCAGCAGAAGTGTCAGGGCTGATCAGATGCTTGGACTTTTCTGGTAATCATAGAAAAATGGTCTGTGTTCTTCATCTGTGAGTAATTAAGTTGCTGGCTGCAGATTCTGGTAATTTCTACGACACATTTTAATAAAGACAGAACTATCTCTGTCTCTTTATTCAGATCAGTGACACCAGGTAGGTAGAATTTTCAGGATCCTAAGGGCATATATTCAGGATATGAATAATTTTTGTATGCTATGTTAGTGTGCTGGTTAATAAGTATGTATCACATTCCTGTAATTGCTGTTTTATTGAAGTTGTTCAATCACACTGACAGAAATTCAATATGTAGGTGTTAATGAGACTGTTTCACATAATATATGAAAGAATATATACAGATGGAAGAGGGTGGTGTTGTGGAAATGTTACTGGACATGTAGCACAGAATCTCTGAGTAATGTTTCAGGAATGTGGATGCACTCCCACCAGAGCAGCTGGTGAAATTCAAATTGAATAGATGAATCTAGAATATAAATCAAGCCTCAATATTGGTGATCTTGACAACATCCTTTGATTGTTGTGAGAAACCATCTGGTTTCCTGATGTCCTTTCAGAAAGAAGTCTGTCATTCTTACCTGGCCTGGCCAACATGTAACTCCACAATATATGGCTAATTTTCAACTGTCCTCTAAAATGGTTTAGGAGAAAGTGAGGGCTGCAGATGCTAGAGATCAGAGCTGAGAATGTATTGCTGGAAAAGCGCAGCAGGTCAGGCAGCATCCAAGGAACAGGAGAATCAACGTTTCGGGTATAAGCTTTTCTGAAGAAGGACTTATGCCCGAAACGTCGATTCTCCTATTCCTTGGATGCTGCCTGACCTGCTGCGTTTTTCCAGCAGCACATTCTCAGCTCTAAAATGGTTTAGCAAAACATTTTGTTCCAGGACAATAAGGGACAAAAAAAAACAAATTATTGTCAATGATACCCACCTATCATGATGAAAAATGAAAAAAAAAACATATAATTGTTTAATCTTTGAAATTGATTACAGATCGTACCTTCTTAATCCAGCAGTTTCTGGCTCTTTGCCAGATCAGAGAATTTGCCAGACCATGGGAGATTACATGTCAGGGTCAACATGGAAGTTTTTGGATGATTCTTTTCTCTATATCCACCCCTTTATTTCCATCTCAAAGTTATTGACTTGTACAGAAACATTTTGCTTGTGCAAACTTCTGATGGTAACTTCCATTGGGAGATTAAACCATGGGGCTATTTAATTTTCTGATGGCAACTTCCATTGGAAGATTGAATCATGGGGACATTTAATTTTCTGATGGTAACCTTTGTGGGAGATTGAACCATGGGGACATTTAATTTATACAGTTACTTGTGGAGGACAGGTTACTACTCCTAGTCTAACTTTTGAACGAATTTTGCAGTTTGGTGTGTGTAACATATTTTGGTCTTCTTTTGATGGGCACCTCCTGCATCATGTTCATAGACATGATAGATTACTCTGAAAATGCTTTGCTGTAATCCAGTTTTCAAACTAATGGCCAATTGAATGCATTTAGAGGTGAAAATTCTTCATGCAACTTTGGTTTTATCATATCCATCATCGCTGGCATTGTCATTTTTGCTTTGAACCAAGAGAATCATTTGTGCAATCTTTTCATCTGTCAGTTGCTTCATAGCTGTTGTAAGTTTGTCAACATCCATCCAGTTTCCTGAATCTTGCTCTCTCATATCCTTCATCGTCTCAAGAACTCCAGGGATGGATATACTGTTGGCATATTCCAGCAACTCAGGCATGAATTATTTGTCTTATGCTAGTTTAAATCCAGTGGAACCAGTTTCCTGAGCTACATCAAGACTATCCTTAAACTTTAAGGCTGGCCAGAGTTTGTGCCACCCATTCTTCAGAGTGAGCATATTTACTTTTCCCATGAGTTAGCTGTGTACAAATCTTATATTTAAGGCTAACTTCTTTCTGAAACACAATCATCTCCCAGCATTGGTGCACAAATTCAGATCTGTGCTTAGACCTAAGTCATCATATGGTAGCTTGACTGCAAAGCTACATTTAGGAGGTACAGTTAGGAATCAATACATTCCCACTACATTGTCTTCAACATACATTATGGCTTTAGGATGGACAGAACAATTGTGAAGAATCAACACAACTTTGTGAGTAAGAGGTAGCCCAGCCTTTGAGCAAAGGTCTTAGGTTCTGGGACAAAATATATCTCCAACCACTCAAGGCATCACTTCATAATTATCCAGTCTCTCTGGTTGCCACAATATATAACTGAGAATGTTTTTACCCCTTTGAATGCTTTTAGATCCATACTTCTGCCAATGAACATGTGCTTGTGTCTGTATGTGCACACAGCACTGCAACAAGTCAGAACAGTCAGAACAGTCACCCTGTCCTTTGGCTCCTTCAGTGTATTTGGCAGCCACTCAGCCTCTATGATGCTGATAGAAAATAGTTTCATTGGCATTGCAACCTGTTCTGGGGATAACTTCTCAATGCCAACTAAGTATGCAAATTAATTTACAAATATGGCAACTGATTCAGAATCTGCACTTCTTCAGTGCATATGTAGTTTGTACTAATTCTATGCTTGTGATTTATCTTCTGCGATATCCTTGTGAATATTCACATTTAGGTTGCAACTTCTTGTCTATTTGGAGTATTTTTGCTTGCACTATTAACATCTCATCACTCATGTTTTTAATGAAGCCTGAACCAAAACTTGAATACACAGTTGTGTCATGATTCTATCATTCTTCTAATGTTTTATTTGAGGATCGTATTATTTTGCTTTGGTATGTCTTATACTGTGGATGACCGAATATTGTAAGTTTTACATAGAGACCTGTAACGAAGTGCTGATATCTAATTATGTTCAGTATTTCAGCCTTTCACTGCATGCTTTTGCTTTTTGAGTCTATTTGATGAAAATTCAAGCTATTAAATTGTTAAATGTTAGCAACTATGACTGGTATTAAATGCTAGGAATTCTTGATGCTTCTTCTTCAAATTCCCTTCCAGCTCTTAAATGCTGAGAGGTGCCTTTAGAGCAGTTAATAGAATAGAATCTTTACAGTGTGGAAACAGGCCATTAGGCCCAACAAATCCACACCAACCCTCCAAAGAGTACTCCACACAGACCCATTCTCCTACCAGTATAACTCAACATTTCCCCTGACTAGTGCATCTAATTGACACATCCCTGAACATTATTGACAATTTAGCATGGCCAATTCATCTAACCTGCACATCTTTGGACTGTGTGAGAAAACCAGAGCACCTGGAGGAAACCCCACGCAGACACGGGGAGAATGTGCAAACTCCATACAGTGGCAGGATCTCTGCTTCTTGCACGTCAAACTGTCTTTACATTAGCTAAGTACCAGGAATTCTCCCTTGTTGCACTATCAAACACATCTTCTTTGGAAAACTGAAGCGTTAAAGGTTGTTCAGAAAACAGGAAGTCTTGCTGACACTGGACAACAGAGCAGCACTGCCTGAGCAGTGAGTCTCTGATTATGGAGGTACAGCCTGAAATCAGCTGCGCAGGTTGATATATAACCAAAATAATGAATTAAAAAAATTATGGCCATTCTATAGATAGCTTCATACTTAATAGGACAATGTAGGCAATAAGATGGGATGAGTTTAGGGAGCACAGGCCCATTTTTTTCTGCTGTTATGGTCTTATTCCTCTGTACCTTAAACCATTAGAAAAAAGAATCTTAACCTTGGCATTTCTGCCACAAAATATAACCAGTCACAGCTGGACATGGTTTATTCATTCAACATTTTGTGTCATTGTCATATTCTACAGATCCCAGATACAACTCCATCCCTCTGTGATTTATGTTGTTTATTTTCAGCCCATCAGCACCTGAGCTTCCATGTATGAATTTAAATGCCACATTGAATAATTGGTATGTGACAGACCTAGAGATACAAATGTAAGCATGCATAAATATATATGTGAATTATATATGGATCAACAGAAAGAAAGAAAACTTTTAAAATATTATATAAGTACAGTCAATGGCAATGATAATGTATTTCCTCTTACCTGCTAATATAAATTCAGCATTACAAGAACTAATTTGGAAATAGTTAATCTTAAATTTGGGAGAAATGGGGCATGGTAGTATTGTCACTAGACTAGTAGTCTAAAGCCACAGGCTATGATCTTAATTCAAATCTGATAACAGAAATCATTCAAATATATATTTAAATTGATGAATAAATCTGGAGCTGAAAACTAGACTCAGTGATGGTAACTGAGTCAGCGATGACTGATTGTTGTAAACACCCACCTGGTTCACAGATGTCTTTTAAAGAAGGAAATCTGCTGTCCTTTCCTGGCCTGGTCTACATGTGACTGCAATCCCACAACTGCCCTCTGAAGTGACCTGGCAAACCAATTACTTTGAAGGCAATTGAGTATGGATGATAATTCTGGGCTTTTCACATCTCTTGAAACGATGAAGAAAAAGAAAAGTTTTTTGAAATAAATTAAAATGTGTTTGACGTTCCTGCTAATTGTAACTAACTGTCAGAGATCTCTACTCTGAAGAAAACATCTTGGTATCCTCCTCTAGTTTTCCACCACCATTCATTGCATCTCATTTGAGTTAAATTGGAAGATCTTTTTCTCTTGAGTAAACTCTGATTTGCTCTCTCACCTGATACATGTGGTGATCAATTTTTTTTTTGATTTTGCATAGTTACTCATAAATCAAAAAAGAAAACATAAGGTATGGAAAGCTTCCTTTAAAGCAACAGGGATACGCCTGAATAGCTCAGGTTTTTCCTTAATAAGTGCCCAAGGACTGATTTGATGCAGTTGTGAATACATCAATTCCTACTGAATACCACAGCTGCAATAACCTTTACTGAGTGTTAGAAATACTTATTTGCATTGCTAGGATGAATCCTGTAATAGAATAACTGTGCTCAGAAAAAATAAAATGCAAGTGCTGCATAGCACAAATTAAAGTTCACATTGAACATAACTGTGTACTATTGTACAATTGGTGGCCTATTTTTGTTTCCTCTTTACACCCCCAGAGGTCTCAAGCCAGGAAACAGAAAATGAGAACATGAAGTCCAAGGGATTTCAATCCCCTCAGTCGCAGAGGGGCAATATTGCTAGCTGTTTGCCTGTTATTCACATTCTCCTTTGCATTCAGCAACTCAGAAACAATTACTTGGTAGGTGTGGGGACAATAATAGGTAGTGCAAATGAGAAATTATTGTGTGTTGATATACAAGGAAGCCAGAAGGTGCAGCTGTGGAACTGGGATTTGATTCACTCCAGCAGATGCAAATTTGTTGTGAGTTCTGTTTCTAGAATATGCAGATTTTGCATTGTGCTTTGAAACAAAACAGAATTAAAACTGGAAGTGCTGGATACAGGTTTGGTAGCATTTGTGGGTAGAGAAACATTAGATTCAAAATTGTATCTGTTTCTCTCTCCACAGATGCTGCTAGCCCTACTGAGTTTCCCCAACAAATTATTATTTTATCATAGATCTCCAACATGCTTTTTGTTCTGAGAACGATGGATGCTGGGTAAAAAGCACATGTGGATGGATGTTACAGCAGGCCCCAGTAAAATGTTAGCCAGATATCTGCAACATAGGATCATAGGAGCAGGAATAAGCATCTGCAAAGCTTTCCTCATTCCAAGACCTGTCCAAGCAAATCAGTCAATTCATTGCAGACATGATATGGAGGTGCCAATGTTGGACTGGGATGGAAAAAGTTGAAAATCACATGGCACCAAGTTATAGTCCAACAGTTGGTGTTCTGTGATTTTTAACTCAATTCAATGTAGAGGCATTGGATGATAGATTAGTTGAGTTGAGGTATCATTAAGAGATGTTTATGTCAATAATTTATAAATTATATAGGGCTGCCTCCTGGAGTGACTAAAAGATATTCACTTTGCTATCTCTCAGATATTTGAGGGTCCTCCTTTTTCTCAAACATAATGCCCAACACTGTTCAATGTTAACCAGAATCGAACACCAATTCCAATCCTAGCAGAGCAGCTGGTATATGTGTTCTCAAATTTTGCCTTCCTTCCTAATAGCAAAGGTAGTCCATCAACTTCACAGCAGATGCCTTCAACATTACAAAATCAAAGTGACTCAAGGCTACAAATAAGGAGGCCATTTTGTTTGTAAGGTGACACACTTTGGAAAACCATAGTGAGAAATTATAAATTCTGGCATCAGTTAATTTAAGTGAGCAAACTACAGGGAATCAAACATTTGCAAATACAGCTCACCGGGTGAGAACTTACTTGAAACTGGAGTCTCTTAAAGTTTTATTTGGTTTCGGCAAGGAGTGCTTTGCAGGAGGATAAATTAAAGATAGGAACAAGATCTGGAGAGTATTTGAGGACCAGCTCATGGCATGTATCAATTTCTGGATTAGCCAACTCCAGCTCACAGATTACAGCAGAACCCCCCAAAAGTCTATTGCTGAGATTGTCACCAAATTTTGCAGTGAAAGGCATGAGTGTGATTTCTCCGAAAAAGACCTCAGAGAGGCCAATTGTGTTGGTAATCATCTTTATTCTGATCGAAGATTTCTGGGAAGATCTTCTGAGCAAGAAAGTAGGCCATACAATTGTTGCCTTGTTGGAAGATGGATGCAGTTTGAAGCCACAGTAACAGGCCAATATCAATTATATGTTGTGATTGCGGATGACATGATTGCTCAAATCAGCAACGTGCACTAAACCAGTGAGATCTGTTATAGATATGAATTGTCACACCTAACCAAAAATACTACCCAGTGTTTCTTCACATCTGCAAAGCATAAGCTCATAGGGACACAAGTATAGAAGTGGACATTCAGTCTCTCAAGACTGTTCCATCATTCAATGAGATCACAGATCTGTGGCCTTTGCATTTGGCCTATATCCTTCAATACTTCTGCTAAACAAAACAAATTTTATCTCAGATTTAAAATGAACAACTGATTCTGCATCCATTTCTGATTGTAGAAGAAAGTTCCAAACATCTAACATCCTAACTGTGTAGAAGTATGACCTAAGTCTCTCCTGAATGCTCTAGCCCTACTTCTCAGATTATGGCCATGGTCTAGAACCCCCAAAGCATGTGGCACGTAAGGAGGTTGGACACATTTGTGCAGAAATTTTGGTTTCAAATGCCAAACAAAGACCCCCAAATAAAATTCAACTGGCCAAAAAAAAAGGGTCCAGCAGCACATCACTGGCAGAATGGAAACCCGTCTAAGTGTTTATAGTGACATCAATGAAGTGATCAACCAATAAACTGAAAAGTAACTTTTGGAAGATGGCCAAGAACTTCAGATGAACACATCAATGTTATATGACGGTAGGTGAGGACCAGTGGGGTTCTGTCCTGGTGGCGATTGGAGGGGCAGAATTCAAGGGCGGAGGAGCGGGAAGTGGAGGAGATGTGGTGGAGAGCATCGTCAACCACGTCTGAGGGGAAATTGTGGTCTTTGAAGAAGGAGGCCACCCCACCAACCAACCTCCAGAACAGAACCGCACTGGTCCTCACCTACCACCCCACCAACCTCCAGATACATCGTATCATCCTTCGTCATTTCCGCCACCTCCAAACGGACCCCACCACCAGGGATATATTTCCCTCCCCTCCCCTATCAGCGTTCCGGAAAGACCACTCCCTCCGCGACTCCCTCGTCAGGTTCACACCCCCCACCAACCCAACCTCCACTCCCGGCACCTTCCCCTGCAACCACAAGAAATGCAAAACTTGTGCCCGTACGTCCTCCCTTACTTCCCTCCAAGGCCCCAAGGGATCCTTCCATATCCATCACAAATTCACCTGCACCTCCACACACATCATTTACTGCATCCGCTGCACCCGATGTGGCCTCCACGATAATGGGGAGACAGGCCGCCTACATGCGGAACGTTTCAGAGAACACCTCTGGGACACCCACACCAACCAACCCAACCGCCCTGTGGCTGAACACTTTAACTCCCCTCCCACTCTGCCAAGGACATGCAGGTCCTTGGCCTCCTCCATTGGCAGACCATAGCAACACGACGCCTGGAGGAAGAGCGCCTCATCTTCCACCTTGGAACCCTCCAACCACAAGAGATGAATGCAGATTTCTCCAGTTTCCTCATTTCTCCTCCCCCCACCTTTTCTCAGTCCCAACCCTCAAACTCAGCACTGCCTTCTTGACCTGCAATCTTCTTCCTGTCCTCTCTGCCCCCACCCCCTCTCCGGCCTATCACCTTCACCTTAACCTCCTTCCACCTATCGCATTCCCAACTCCCCTCCCCCAAGTCCCTCCTCCCTACCTTTTATCTTAGCCTGCTTGGCACACCTTCCTCATTCCTGAAGAAGGGCTTATGCCCGAAACTTCGATTCTCCTGCTCCTTGGATGCTGCCTGACCTGCTGCGCTTTTCCAGCTCTGATCTCTAGCATCTGCAGTCCTCACTTTCTCCTTATTGAAACAAAGACTTGGCAGGTGCATGGCCAGGTCATACAACACTTAAGCCCTCCTGGCACTCGAGTCTATCTTTGAACATCCAATAGCTTCATAAAATCAATGTCTTGAACATAGCACCTCTTGTCCAATGAAGTGGCACAATGAAACAATTGCATATCTGTTATCTCCTGTCATCTACTAACCAATCAGCCTATGTTTACGACAATAGAGTTGAGTCATTGGACTGACAGTATGATGATATTGTCCACAGCAGTGTATTCTAAACAATATTTATGATGTGACTATGTGATTGTCTATGTGACTGACCATTGATGGAAAAATTATCTCATATTGATGTAAATTTAGCGGTGCACATTTGGAGCAGACAGTGACAGGTGGCTGTTCACAATGAATTTCAAAGTCACATAATATTAGGTTGTAGTCCAACAGGTTTATTTGAAAGCCCTGGAGGACTGCACCTGAAGAAAGTGCTGCACTCCGAAAGCTTATGTGATTTCAAAAAATCCTGTTGGACTATAACCTGGTATTGTGTAACTTCTGACTTTGTCCACTCTAGTCCAATACCAGCACCTCCACATCATAATGAAGTTCGCAACCCTGGTGAAGCCAATGATTCTGTAAAAATGTACATTCTCTTTCTTGTCATCTGCCAAGGACTATTGTTGAATTATGTGAACTGATCTTCTTCTGCTGGAGGAAATCAGGAAATTAACATGCTTTAGAGAATTTTATGACTGGTGCCTTACTCATCTCCCAGAACAATCCATGCTAATCCAAGATGGAGAACGGGAAAAATTTCTGGCTGTAAGAGCTGCTCCTTTTTTTGAGGTATTTTAGGTGCTGGAGGTGATTTCCTCAAATTCCAGAAACAGCAATTACTGTTTTATGTGCTGTTGCATTGTTTTGGAACTTTGGAAAATAACAGCAGTTTTAAAAGGGAGAAAAACAGACAAAGGAAGCACATGGTGAGGACAATGCAGGAGAGAGAGAGAGAGAGAGAGAGAGAGAGAAACGTGCTGGGGGCTGGTACAATTGCAACATTTAAGAGACATTTGGATGGGTATATGAATTGGAAGAGTTTGGAGGGATATGGGCCGGCTGCTGGCAGGTAGGACTAGATTGGGTTGGAATATCTGGTCGGCTTGGACAGGTTGGACCGAAGTGTCTGTTTCCATGCTGTACATCTCTATAACTCTATGACTCTATTGAAATTGTTTTCCAATTGGTTGCTGGAACTATTGGGACATTCTGCAAGATAGGTAACAACAAATTAATTTTCTCTGATGTTCCATAATTTTTCTCATTCAGCTCAATGCTATTCCTTTACTCCTATTAAAAAAAACCTCATATAAAGCATTATTTCCATTGGGAAGACCATTTTTCAGCCATTGAATACATTTTCACTCATTGCTCAGCTGCATAGACCTTGCCACCTGGGTGGGATGAGGGCTCAGGTTTGATTCCAGTCTCAGGCAACTGTCTGTGTGGAGTTTGCACATTCTCCCCTTGTCTGCGTGGGTTTCCTCTGGGTGCTCTGATTTCCACCCACAATCTAAAGATGTGCTGCTTGAATTGGTCATTCTAAATTGTGCACAGTGTTCAATGATGTGTAGATTGGGTGCATTAGTCAGGGGTTAAATGTAGGGAAATGGGTCTCTGTGGGTTACTCTTCAGAGGGTCAGTGTGGACTTGTTAGGCCAAAGGGCCTGTTTCCACACTGTAGGGATTTAAATGATATGATACTATGACACCGCATGTCCAATGGCTCTTTCTTGAATAAAACAGTCAAAAGAAAACATTTCAGATACATTTAAGAAATCTGTCAAAAAATCCAAATTGTCTGGAAAGCCAACCTGCATTGAAACCTTACTGGAATATTGTCCCTACCCCCACATATTTTGTCAGAACAAGCTCGTTACTTAAGATCAAATGTGTTCAAGGTGGAAAACTAGTCAACAAAGAAGCATTAAAAGAGAAGAAGCATCATTGCTTCAGTGTTGAATGCAACTTGCTCTTGTTAAAACACATTTGGTTATAACCCTGGAAATCTAGCCTTTCTATTCCTGAGTCATCATAAAAGTTAAAAAAAAAATTAAATGCAGAATACCCCAATATGCCTGACTTTCAGACCAAAGGCATTGCATGTATTTCACAGCCAAAATGAGAAAAGAAAAGTATGAATCCCACTCTGTTAACTGGTTAATTGATTGGATGGTGGCTAGTGTTTTCTGGAGAGATATGTGCGCGTTAAGTTAAGCTTTGTAACTTTGCACACGTGTATCTGCCTAAAGTTCTAATTTAAACCAGACACACTAATTTGTTCTTTTTGTCATAGACCATTTGTCAGGGAAACAATCTGTGGTTGTAAATGTCACATGGTTGATTGGGAAAGAAAAACAAAAGCTGCAATACCCCTCAATAAGCTGGCCTGAGGTCAAGATTTGTTAAAACCGGGAGATAAGCTTCTATCCAGGTCAACAAGCAAATGTCCTCCTGAACGGAGAATCACTTGACTGTGGTGGTTGACAGATTTCTGATGGTATTCTAGTGGTCAAACAGTTCAAACATTAAAAATTGGACAGTGTCAAGGTTTCCTTGCACAGGCTGCTCATGTGGAAGTGTGTGTACAAAAGTGTGCCTCAGAACAATAATTTGCTATCTTGGGAATTCTGATCAATGACTAGAGGCTGAGCAGGCTGATCATTTGTTTTACTCTGATCCTCAGACAAGTCCACATAAACCTCTTCACTTGTGATAATAAGCGCTGTATGGGTGTCAAGTTAGGCGTAAAACTAAGATCTTCAAATCAGACCATTAAGGATTAATTGAACATGACAATGAGCAATTGAAGTAAGGTGGAAAAATACATGAAAACAGGCCTCGTATTTAAATAAAAGCTCATCTTGTACAAAAAGTAACTGCACACCATGATTGATTATGGGAAAATGTTTTTGTTATGTAGTTAACACAAAGTCACCTGGAGATGTTTTCAACTTAACTTCTGCACAGTGGAATATCTGGAAAAGTACTGAAAGTACTAGAAAATGGTAATACAGTACACAACCAGCATCGTATTTATATCAGGGACTTTGTCTCACTCATTGGATTTCCCATTAGACTACGGTTTGTGAGACCAGGGCCAGAGCCTTTCCCTATCAGACCATTTTCGTAAAACCTGAGCCATGGAACTTCACCGTCAGAGGGTTTTTCAGACCAGGCCCATGGACATTCAACATTGGACAGGTTTTTGAGATTAGGACCGTGGATTTTCATCATCAGGCAGGTATTTGAGATGGAGCCATGGGCCTTCACCACTGGACAGGTATTTGAGACAGAGCCATGGACCTTCACCACTGGACAGGTGTTTGAGGTTGGGGCCATGGACCTTCACCATCTGACATGTTTTTGTGATGAAGCCATGGACCTTCACCACTGGACAGGTATTTGAGATGGAACCATGGACCCTCACCAACAGGTATTTGAGATGGAACCATGGACCCTCACCACTGGACAGGTATTTGAGATGGAGCCATGGACCTTCACCACTTAACAGGGTTTTGAGACTAGGGCCATGGACCCTCACCAACAGGTATTTGAGATGGAGCCATGGACCTTCACCACTGGACAGGTATTTGAGATGGAGCCATGGACCTTCACCACTGGACAGGTATTTGAGATGGAGCCATGGACCTTCACCACTGAACAGGGTTTTGAGACTAGGGCCATGGACCTTCACCATCGAACAGGAATTTGAGACAGAGACATGGACCTTCACCAGCAGACAGGTATTTGAGATGGAATCATAGCATTTCACCATTGGACAGGATTTTGCGATGGAACCATGTAACTTCATCACTGGACAGGTTTTTGAGATGGACCCATGGACCTTCACCATCGGACAGGTATTTGAGATGGACCCATGGACCTTCACCATCGGACAAGTATTTGAGATGGATTCATGGACCTACACCATCGGACAGGTATTTGAGATGGAGCCATGGACCTTCACCATCAGACAGGTATTTGAGATGGACCCATGGACCTACACCATCGGGCAGGTATTTGAGATGGACCCATGGACCTACACCATCAGACAGGTATTTGAGATGGAGCCATGGACCTTTACATTCAGACTGGGTTTTGACCCTGGGGCCATGGACCTTCATCATCAGGCTGAGGTTTGTGAGACCAATGACATGGAATCTGAGGTCGAGTTTTAAGTGTCTCCCATCACCCAAGAGTCTCTGCTGGGCAGAAGGCAGTGAGATACACTTGTTAACTATGTCTAAAGTAGTCTAAACTAATGGATTCACTCATTGTTTGCAAATATCTAAATTAGACTAAGCTAATAAATTTGCTTTACATCAAAATGCCCCTGTCTTCTTGTATCTATTTTGATCATGCCTTAAAGAACCAACTGGGCACTTTCAACCTAACAATGCGATGGGTCAACATGGGATGCATTAGTCTTATTGCAGTTATTAGTGCAGTTTTTTTATGGTGAACCTCACTTCAATAAAGAAAATTGGGAATATCTAGCTGTTCTGACTGAGTTATTGATATCCACAGTAAACCCCAGCAGACTTGGGAAGGTAATTTTTGGCAGGCAGAAGGCCTTTATTATTAATAATAGGTCATTCGTTCACAGCCTAATAAGCTACTTACTTTCAACTAAAACTCCATTTGTACACAGCCCTTTAGCTCCAGGCCATTTGTAAACAATATTTCTACACTTGTTAGAATCAGCAGCTGTATAAACAGTGTTTATAATGAGAGTGTGATTACTCACTTTCAACAACATTCAATACTCCTCTCACAATCTTTGATTTTTAAAAAAGTTCATTTCCCATATCTGTCCCCAGTTAAAAATACAGAATAAAAAATTATTTTACTCTCTCACCATGTCATAGATGCAAATCACAATTTATGGCTCTGTCAGACTTCAGCATATAATTTAAATTAGCAGACTATTTCCATGGTTCATACCCCATGGATGATTGACAGTTTAATGAGAAAAGACTCTTCTGTATTCCCTTTGTATCATTTTGTACATCAAAGTAGGCTGGGATATAGTTCAATCTAGCTTTCAGATCCTCTGTTCTTCATGTTTTCCTATATTATAGCATGTAGAGAGATGGGCATCTGAAGACATAAAGGAGTACTCAAAGTCACAAGCATAAATTTTGTTACGAAAATTAATCCAGGTTTTCTTTTTAGTGGACAAGCTAGTAAATTGTTTTTGCCATTTATTATTTTTGTATTCAAGGCGGTGTCAACATGATGATGTGCAATCAAGGGACAATTGCTACATTGCTATTTCTTCTAACTTTAATCCTTGCCTCCAATAAGTCAGGTAATGGTTTATACCCTAGACTGGTCTCAAAAAACTGTTAGTTTCTTCCACTATATGAACGCATGGAAAAAATGATGAGGGCTTGCATAAATTATAGCAAACATCTCCCAGTTAAAGTTATGACACTCGAATAATTGAGCACAAGTGTCACATTGGTTTGAAACAAATGGGGCCTCACTTAACAAATGATAATTGTTGCTGACTCAAAAGGAAAAAAGACCGTGGGTGAAACCCAACATCATAGCACCAATGTCACTGCATAAATCCATTGGTAACTTGATCATTGCAAGACCTTTTGTTACCATATCCAGGATAAATTAGAAAGCTGTAAACAGCATCTTCACATTGAACCAAAGACCTAGTTGACAATTATGCAGCAGCAGAATAACATAATGTGAAAATTTTCTAGAAACTTATAATACAATACATAGGCCTGGACATCATTAAAATTAAGGCATCTTTCATGACAGGAGTCCAAAATCTCTGGGTTTTTTTTGTTTCAAAATTATGATAATCATGGTACACTACAAATAATTTATGTTTACATAAGGTCTTTAACATGAAAAAAAATCTTGGGTGCTTCACAGAGCTATGGTTTGATAAGAATTGATACTGAGCTAAGGATGATGATTTTAGGAATAATGACTGAGCTCTGAATTATGAGATGGACCATAAAAGCAGAGAAAAATGACACATTGAAGGTAATTGGGAAGGAATTTCACAACATGGAATTTAACATACTTTTCTCTTTTTGACAAGAGTGGGACCTTGAGCAACAGAAACTTGTTGGAGAACTATATTGTACTCAAAACTCACCAAATGCAGAGGAGTTGAGGAGTTGCTAGGTCAATCGTGTACCAAGGTGACAGTCATTGAAGATATCATTTTGAGACATTAATTACGGTCTTCACAGAGCTGGGTGAAAATCAAAATGCAATGATTCAAATACAGAGTGATGAATTACACAAGAGACTTTGAAGAAAGGAAAGGGAAGTTAAAGATGTGGAATAGTTGGTAAAGGAAGCATTTTTAAAGACTGGTGCCGATGGCTTTGAAATGACATGGATCATTAGATTAGATTAGATTAGATTACAGTGCGGAAACAGGCCCTTCGGCCCAACAAGTCCACACCGACGCAAAACCCACCCATACCCCTACATTTACCCCTTACCGAACACTACAGGCAATTTAGCTTCACCAATTCACCTGACCCTGCACATCTTTGGACTGTGGGAGGAAACCGGAGCACCTGGAGGAAACTCACGCAGACACGGGGAGAACATGCAAACTCCACACAGTCAGTCGCCTGAGGCGGGAATTGAACCCGGGTCTCTGGCGCTGTGAGGCAGCAGTGCTAACCACTGTGCCACCGTGCCGCCCATTAGCTGTTGAGAAGAAATCATTTCAAATAGTCAAGATGTGGGCAAGAAATCAACATTAGGAGGTTGCACTTTTTCTCTTGTAGGTGAATGGGAACTGCACCTTATGGGTCTTCATAGAGATCTTCAAGTGTGATTGTGTTAAATAGTAGACCATTTATTAAATTATAATGAAGTATGTATAGATTTCAAGAGTGCTTCTGTCTTAATTTCCAGCTCCAGGACATACGTCTCTCCAATTTCTCATGAAATCATCAGAGTGATGGTAATCAAAAATCCCAGATATTAATCCATTCAAACTTGCATACAACATCGTACCCCCAAGTCTTTATCTGAATTAGTATTACCATCATTATTCACATTTTACAATTATCCACTATTTCATCTTTAGCTGCATAGCTTCAGTTAATTGGAGATTTCACGGCCCTCCCCAAATGAGTTCTCTACAACTTCAAAAACATGGTACTCTCTCTTATTTGACTTGTTTCTTAACTGAGAGGGTCTCCCTGAAGATCTGCAGATCCCTGTTCTTAGATTTTTGGTTCAACATCTGGTTCATCCAAAATTATAACAGGTTGATATCTCTGAGGGAGTAAAATTTCTTCTATTTCATAACAAAAAATCTTATCCAATATGTATTACGTAGAATCTATGATAAGTTTAATTGTTGTCAACATGTCTTTTCTCTGCCTTGATCATGTATTCTTGCATTTTGACCAGCTCACAACTTTAATAGGCACCGACCATGAAATTTCCTCTTATATATTTACACTTGTTGCTTTTTGGAAACCATCACTTTATCTCAGACTTCCTCAAGAGGTTTGGGTTGTAGTCTTGGAAATGATTTCACAGGAAGAATGGAAATTTAAATTCTGGCTTTTCTTCCATTCAATAATTTATGTTTTCATGAATTGTATCATGTGGCAAGCATTATTGGGTTTAAACATCAAAAAACTCTTGTGATTCCTTCCAATAATGCTCCTTCGTCTCCATCTTTCTAGTTAGTTTTGTCAGTGACAGGCAAGGTGTAACATTGAGTACCTACTTTCTCATAACTATTAATGAATCATAGAATCTCTACAGTGCAGATAAAGACCATTCACCCCATCAAGTCTGCGACACTTCAAAAGCCATCCCAACAATCTGGCCCCACAACTACCACCACCATCACCCTAACCTCATCATCTCGTATTTATGATGGCTAATCCACTTAGCATGCACATCTCTGGATATAGGCAATTTAGCATGGCAAACCAACTTACCCTGCACATCTTTGGGTTGTCGCAGGAAACTGGAGTACCCAACGGAAACCCACGTAGACATGGAGAAAATGTGCAAACTTCACAAAGACACCCAAAGCTGGAATGAAATCCAAGTCCCTGGCGTTGTAAGGCAGCAGTGCTAACACTGAATCACTGTGCAATCCTAATGGTAAAATCCCCATGATTCCATGATGCAGCCCATACACTTTTGGTTTTTGTTTCGGTGCTTCACTTCCAAGTCTGCCACTCTTTGTGCTTTTCTCTCATAATTTTAATGGCATTAAAGCAGCTTCTATTTTGCAAGAGCAAAAGAAGTTATGTCTGACATGAACAAAATCCAGTTATCAAGTGAAAACAGACATTCTGTTTACCATACAAATGGATAATGAGATATATTAGTTTCAGTATCACTGTGATCTTAGATGTGTGAATTATCTGTCCTAAAAACTGGTGGATTCTATCAAGCAGCATATCCCTTTGGCTTTTATAACAATTAAGGTAGTGTTTATGTTCAGTGGGTAATAGAGAAGGCAAATGGAATGGAGTATGAAAATAGGGAAGTTTTGCTAAAACTATACAAGGCAGTGGTCAGACCACACCTGGATACTGTGAACAATTTTGGTCCTCTTCTGTGCAGCAAGATATACTGACAATGGAGGCTGTCCAGAGATGGTTTACTAAGTTAATCCTGGGCATGTAGGACTTTCTTTTGAGGACAGGTTGAGTCGGTTGGGCTGTGACCTTAATAAAACATATAACATTCTCAAGAACTTAACAGGGTAGATGTAAAGAGGTTGTTTCCCTTTGTGGAAGATATAAAACCCAGAACATAATCTCAGAGTCAAGGGTCACCCAGTAGTGAATCAGTGGAATTCTTTGCCACAGAGGACTGTTGAAACTCTGCCAGTGGGTATATTGAAAGCTGAGATAGACAAATTTTCAATCAGTAAGGGAATTAGAAATTATACGTAAATGGCAGAAACATGGGTTTCAGGATTATCAAATCAGCAGCAATTGTGTCTCACTATCTTTATTCAGTTTTTTGAAGAACTGGCAATGAAAATTGAAGAGGTCAGACTCGTGGACGTTGTCTGTATGGACTTCAGCAAGGCGTTCAACAAAGTTCCACATGGCAGACTGGTTTGCCAGTTTAGATTAGATTCCCTACAGTGTGGAAACAGACCCTTCGGCCCAACCAGTCCACACCGACCCTCCGAAGAGCAACCCATCCAGACCCATTTCCCTCTGACTAATGGCACCTAACACTATGGACAATTTAGCATGGCCAATTCACCTGACCTGCACATTTTTGGACTGTGGGAGGAAACCAGAGCACCTGGAGGAAACCCACGTAAACATGGGGAGAATGCGCAAACTCCGCACAGATAGTCACCCGAGGCTAGAATTGAACCTGGGACCCTGGTGCTGTGAGGCAGCAGTGCTAACCACTGAGCCACCGTGCCGAAATGCAGGGACAGCTAGCTATTTGGATACAAAGTTTGTTTGAAGGTGGGAGACAGAGGGTGATAGTGAAGGGTTGTCTTTCATACTGGAAGACTATGACCAGCAATGTGCCACAAGGATCAATGCTGTGTCTACTGCTTTTTGTCATTCATATAAATGATTTTGATGCAAATACAGGAGAAAGGTTAGAAAGTTCACAGATTGTAAGAATTGGAGTGGAGTTGGCCAGGTGGATCTGATTGACTATGAGTTTTCAGATTGCGCTATTATCCTGGGGCAATCAGGAGTCCTGCCTGACAGATTTAAACAGGAGGATCAGGAATTCTCCTCTCTCTCGGAACTGGCTCTGAGCTAGCAGGTCACAGTGCATGTACTGTGCATTTGTAAATAAAGGATGACTTGGTGACAGGATACAGGCCTTCATGAGGTCAATTCACAGATGATACCAAAATTGCTGGTGCAATAGACAGTGAAGAAGGCAATCTTAGAGTACAATGGGATCTTGAACAGATGGGCAAGTGGCCTGAGGAATGGTAATTTAAATAAATGTGATGTATTGTATTTTAGTAAGGCAAGTCAGGACAGGACGTATATCCTTAATGGTAGGGCCCTGTGGAGTATTGCCCAAGAAAGAGACCATGGGGTGCACATTCATAGTTTCTTGAAGGTGGAGTTACAGGTAGACAAGGTAGTAAAGAATATGTTTGGTACACTTGCCTTTATTGATCAGTGCATTGAGCATAGGAGTTGGGGCGTCATGTTGTGGCTGTACAGGACATTGGTTAGGTCATTTTCAGAATACTGCATTCAATTCAGATTTCCCTGTTTTTGGAGTTGTTAAACTTAAAAGGGCTCAGAAAAGGTTTACAAGGATGTTGCTGGGGTTTGAGAGTTTGAGGGGAGAGTCTGAATAGGCCGGGTCTGATTTCCCTTGAGCTGAGGGTTGACCTTATAGACTTTTATAAAATCATGATGGGCATGGATAGGGTGACTGGCCAAGGTCCTTTTCCCAGGGCAGGGGAGTCCAAAACTAGATGGCATATGTGAGAGGGGCAGAGAAAAAAGGGACCTAAGGGGCAACTTTTTCACACAGAGGAAGTGGTAGAAACTGGCATAATTACAACCAGGATGGGTGCATGAATAGAAAGGGTTTAGAGAAATATTCCAAATGCTGGCAAATGGGATGAGATTAATTCAGGATGTCTGGTCAGCATGGACGAGTTGGACTGAAGGGTCTGTTTCTATACTGTACATCTCTATGACTCTAACCTCATTGATGCTGAGAAAGGAAGGAAGCCTAAACACAGTCAGATCAGTACAGCACATTTGAGAAATACTTCTGGCACAAAATGGCACCAGAATTGTTACTGGCATCTTGAGAAAGACAAAGAAATGGTGCCCTGAGCACTGAGATATGGCACAAATCATACTCTTTCCCAAGTCCCAAAATACTGCTGTTATCAGTGATTTATCACAAGAACAGACCTTGAAATTTACATTAAACTTTGGCAAAGTGTGGACAAAGTTACAAAAGTGATATAGTTGCAAATCAGTCAGTTAATTCTGCTGAAGATATTAATTACATGGAACAACAACAATCTGATTCAATAACTTCTTTATATGATGAATTTCCAAACTAGACATTTTTCCTGTTGCCAAGGTAGCTGTTATAGAATGATTGCTAGATATTATTGTACATTCAATAAAGTCTGGAGAACAGCTAAACTAGAGAGGATCTTATTATAGATCTTAATAATTCCACTGGTGAACAAAAAAAAGTAACTTTTCCAAATCTGCAAGTTTCTTTTACTGCTATTAATGTTGACACCTCACAACCTGCTGAAGTTTCAGATGTATTCTTGTGTCTGAGGAGGAGGCTAACATGTCGAAATTTCTATAGCATTTGAAAGGAAATTATCATTTCTTCTTCAAAATACCATTCAACTATTTGTTCATGGATGAACCATTATTTCAATCTGTATTTGAAGCAGCAACAAATGAAACCATACAAATCTTCACAGCAACCACTGGGCTTATTTTTTTGAAGCAGGATTAGCTAGCTACTTAAACTTTGTATGTGAGAACAAAGAAGAAAAAGAAAACAGAAAAGACGTAAATCTTGAACCATCATCTTTCTGCAGTGATTAAGGAATAGAAATCTCCATCTGCTGATATCAGTACCATCGGAGGATAATAAATCAGTTCACATGTAGCTGAAGCCTGCGAAGGAAGGTTTGTGGTGAAACCTAAAATAAGCACCTTGTAAATAGTGTAAAAGTCAATAAATGTTAAACAGTTCATAATAGCATTGTTTCCAGCTCTACTCTATCAAAGAAAGGCAGACCTCAGTCATAGTGGTAATGCAGGTTCTATGTGCATTACATCAGTCCTGTTTACCCCAACAATGCGAAACAATAGAAAACCCTTTATGAGTGATACAAGACCACAGAAATTGTATCACATGTCAAATAACTATCTTCATTATTGAATGCAAATCTCTTTCAATCCAATTTATAACCTTCATATTCACATTTTCTGTTTATGTAGCAGTCTCTGAAGATTGATTCTACACTGAAAAATTATTCAGTATCTGTTGTTATTAGGTTCTGATGAAGAGGCAATATAAACAAAAAGATATTTTGAGATCCCACTGTTTCTGAAATCATTTACCCTGGTCTTTGTTTTTACTTGTTGGAAGTGTTTGTAGATTCCATTTCTAAATTTCCCTAAAACAGAATTTGACAAGTATGAGTTAGGTCAAAGCAATTTATTTTGAAAGAAACAAGTTTAAAAAAAATTTGGAATTCAAAAATGTACAAAACTCAGAAAGGTGGTGTGTTTGATATATTTTTGAATAGTCATTTAAATATGGCATTGGATAAGAAGACAGCAGAGATTATCATAAGGAGTGCATAAACAAATATAAAAACTCAACATAAATCCCTATTAAGTTAACATTATTGTAAAACTTATTCATTACTTCCCATTAGATTACTTACAAATGACATAGGAATAATCATGAAGCTATTGGCACAATCATCTCATTACTTTGCAATATGAATCCATTTTTTTTAAGTGGACACCCCCAACCTTTCTACAATTGTGTTTATTGCGCTTGAATGGTGTGTCAGCACATTGCATACTCAGCTGTTACCTAATTAAGTTATTTTTCACTGACTCACTATGGGAATACAGCACCTGTGCTCAACTGAGTAGACTCAGAAAGGCTGACCGAGGGCTGCCCCCTTTGCCATCATCATAGCTGGCTTTTACTCACTTGTGAAATGTGAGTCTCTTTGTGAAAGTGAAGTCTAACTGTTGTTGTCCATGCTTCGGACACTTTGATCAGTCTATATATTAAAATACTTTACCCAAACACTCTTTTTAGTGAGGTAGACAAAGGGACACAGAATTTCGTTTACTGTTCAACTTGATTTTATTAACAAAATATTCCTTATTAAAAACACAAATATGAACAAAATATTCCTTATTATGAACCTTTATCAAATTCCCAGAATATTTACCCTCTATGTTGTTTAATTCATCTGAGAAAGGACTTACCTGCAATGATTCACATGTTTGATAGGGGCATTTAGAATCTTCTTCCTCTCCAACACAGGGCTGGCTCTTCTCCCCATAGGTGGGTCTCGCAGGTCAGGACAAATCTTCTCTCGGATCTTCCTGAGTTGCCACATGGCCTTCTGTATGAGTTTTGTTGTGAGTCTTTACTGAGAGGGTTAGAGACAAAAAAAACTGCAGATGCTGGAATCCAAAATAGACAGGCAGGAGGCTGGAAGAACACAGCAAGCCAGGCAGCATCAGGAGGTGGAGATGTGGATGTTTAGGGTACAACTTTTCTTCCGGGCTGAGGATAGGTGTGGGGGGTGGTGGAGGCAGGGTGCTGAAGTGGAGATAGGTGAAAACAGGTAGAGGGTATGACCTGGTTGGTCAGAGGGTGGAATGAATCCGTTTGGTGGCAGGGAGCCATGGAAAGGAGCGGGATGGTCTTAGCTCATGATTATCTGAGCAAGTTCATGCTAAACATAAGTTTTGTAATTCTTCTCACAAGGAAGCTACTCTTTTATGAATTGTGGCAAACCAATACCCTCCTCTGCCTCGCTGAACTGGTCCTTACTCTCAATAAATTTTCCTTTAACTCCTCCCATTTCCTCCAAATCATGGGAGTAGCTTCCAACTTAGTGTTTTATCAACCCTCACCCCAGAACTTCCCAGTATGTTCTGTGGCCTTTGGCTAATGGTGCTATATGGGGTGTTCAAAGCAAGGTTGTGCCAGTACCCTTCCCTGCTGCCATGCCAGTGGGGAGTAAAGTGCATGTCCTCAGGCACTTGCTGGAAGTCAAGATGTCAGAAAATCTGATTGATATTCCTTCAATACATAACCCTGTTGCTGTTTGTAACTGGTTCCCCCACGCCTTTGAGACCTCTTTGACCTTGGTTTGCACTGTCCTCTGTAGCTGATAGCTGCTGGTTGCTATTTAATTTAATTTGGCCAATTTTCTATCGGGCAGCTATGGGTCAATTTAGAATGTCCTACACTTGACGCATTGTTTCCCATCATCTCATGATTATCTGAGCAAGTTCATGTTAAACATGAGTTCTGCAATTCCTCTTAAAAGGAAGCTACTCTTCTATGAATTGTTGTTCAGGGCCCATACTACTACTCCTGCATATTTGGAGGCCATGTCAGAAATAAAAGCTGTGAGATGTTTTTCGCAAAGAATGTTGTTGTTATTGAAATGACTTTACTTATTAATTCATTTGTTGAAAATCACGTTCTCTACCATGCAAACTAACAAAAGAATCCAGAGTGTTCAAAACTGTAACTACTTACATTCAAATACTAAGTTAATCTTATTTATGTCATGGTCAATGTAACAGTAAAAGTTTGTGTACTTGCTATTGCCATCTGTGCAAATTAGAAAATTTAACACTGAGAAATATTTGCAGATATTTACTTATTTTTCTTTCATCTATTTGATATTATAATACAAGTGTTGATAAAAGAAAGTGCTGCGTAACTCAATCCTGAAATGTGAACTTAGTATCTGGAGATATTCCAGTTGGACTGTGCTTGACTCTTTTCATTTATAATTCCTGATTTTCAATATTTTTGGGTGATACCATGGCTCAGCAATTTGCACTGCTGCCTCACCTCACAGCGCCAGGGACTTGGGTTCAATTCCAGCCCTGGACAACTGTCTGGGTGGAGTTTGCACAACCTCTTGTGTCTCTGTCAGATTCCTCCGGATGCTCTAGTTTCCTCCCACAGTCCAAACATGTGCATGTTAGATGGATTAACCATGCTAAATTACCCATTGCTTCCAGGGATGTCCACGTTAGATGAATTAGCCATGGGAAATGCAGGGTTACAGGGTTGGGTAGGGCTGAGATGCCTTTCACAGAGACGGTGTGAACTTGTCAGGCCAAATAGCCTGCTTCCACATTGAAGGGATTCTATGATCATGAAAGAGTGTTGAGTGATCTGAGCAGCTGATATTTGCCAATTCCACCTTCTCCAAATTAGACTTTCAATTGGTCTATTAAGTACTGGATTCAAGTTTCTATCATATGGGTCTTCATCCCATTCGCTGCATTGCTTTGCACACCAAAGCCTTGAAATAAAATGTAAAACTCAGGGAGTTTTGAGTTAAAGAAATGCTAAGCTAATTCCCCTGTTCGTAAGCTTCTCAGATCTTCTATAGAAAATACCAGCCTCTATCACATTCCTGATGACCACAAACTTTATGCAAACCCAACAAAATGGGCAGCTACAAATGGACGGAACAGTAGGCACTGTTTATACATGATTGATCACACAATTTGGCCAAAATAAGTGGAAAGGATCAGCTGAGAACATATAGTTTTAATATTCCAAACTAAAAGATGTAGATACCTGAACACTTCTCTCAGCAATCATTAACACACACACTTTTACTGTTACTCAAAAAAAAACAAGATTAGTTGAGTTTTTGGATGCATTTATTCTACAGATGAAGCCCGGAATGTGAATACAGCTGTGAGTACTCTCGGTGGTTTTGGGGTTTCACACAATAGGGAGCAGATGCAGTACTCATTCACCTGGATGAGAAATTACAAAAGTGACAAAGAATTTGAAAAAATGTGGTGCATTTGTCAATAGAACAGAAGAGACTGTAAAAATAATGACTTCCATTTTATAGTGCCTTGCACAATCTCAGAACATCCCTTTAAAGACAAAGTATTTTGAAGTGCAGTCATTGCTCTAATTGCTAGGAAACAGAGCAGCCAATTTCCATACAGGAAGCTCCCTTCAACACATCAACAAGTGATCAATGACCAGATCAATGTTTTCTATGATGTCCTTTGGCCAGAACACCTCCGATTATATCTCTGTTTTTCTTCAAGGTACTGCCACGTAACAATTAGCATCTATTTGAGAAAATAAAACTGTGCTTGTGATGATGCAGCATTCTCACCTACTAGAACGCCACATCTTATGTGGTGAAGTGCTTGTGGAGGAAAAAGGGCATGAACACACACCTTTGGGTGGCATGGTGGCTCAGTGGTTAACATGGCTTCCTCACAGCACCAGGGACCCAGGTTCATTTCCAGCCTCTGTCTGTCTATGTGGTGTTTGCATGTTCTCCCTGTGCCTGCATGGGTTTCCTTCCACAATCCAACGATGCACAGGTTACGTAGATTGGCCATGCTAAATTGTCCATAGTTGGGTTAGTCATGGTAAATGTGAGATATGGTGTGGGGCTGGGGCTGGGTGGGGTACACTTCGGAAAGTCAGTGCAGACATGATGGGCCAAATGGCCTCTTTCCTTACTGTAGGGATCCTGTGATTCTGTGTCTCAGAGGTGAGAGTGATACCATCTGAACTACAGGAAATGTTGAACATTGAACATAGAATCCGTACAGAGTGAAAAGAAGCGATTAAGCCCATTGAATTTGCACCAAACTTCTGAACAGCTTCACCCTATGCCCATAACCTCACATTTACCATGGCTAACTCACTTTAGACTACACATCCCTTGAAACTACAGGACAATTTAGCATTGCCAATCTACTTAACCTACACATCGCTGGACTTGGAGGTGTCATCTCAAGGTGCCGATGAGGCCTTCTGCCTGTGCTGATCCCTCTCAATGGAGTTACTATTTGGACATTTGGGCCATAGGTTCCCTGGTCCACTCTGCCATCTGGTGGTGGCTTCACAATTGATTGCTTCTGGGGAGACCATGGCTGACCTCCCAACACTTTTATGCTTCTGGCCTTCTGCCCTTTGCCAAAGTCATGGAGAAGTGATTCCTCCCATTTCTTAACTGGTTCTTCTGAACAGTGATAAAACATTCTATGAAGTAGAATTAATACTCAAATAGGAAAAAATTAAAAATCACACAACACCAGGATTTAGTCCAACAGATTTATTTGGAAGTATAAGTTTGTACTTTCAAATAAATCTGTCGGACTATAACCTGGTGTTGTGTGTTTTTTAACTTTGTCAACACTGACACCTCCACATCACAAATAGGTAAACTCACTACATGATTCCATGGCAGAATGCTCCCTCCCGCCCAGTTCCCTCTGTGTATTTTACACATTTTCCAAGGTAGCAGTCATTAAATATATAGACAATAGACAATAGGTGCAGGAGTAGGCCATTCTGCCTTCGAGCCTGCACCACCATTCATTATAATCATGGCTGATCATCCTCAATCAGTATCCTGTTCCTGCCTTATCTCCATAACCCTTGATTCCACTATCCTTGAGAGCTCTATCCAACTTTTTCTTAAACTAATCCAGAGACTGGGCCTCCACTGCCCTCTGGGGCAGAGCATTCCACACACCCACCACTCTCTGGGTGAAGAAGTTTCTCCTCATCTCTGTCCTAAATGGCCTACCCCTTATTTTTAAGCTGTGTCCTCTGGTTCGGGACTCACCCATCAGCGGAAACATATTTCCTGCCTTCAGAGTGTCCAATCCTTTAATAATCTTATAAGTCTCAATCAGATCCCCTCAGTCTTCTAAACTCAAGGGTATACAAGTCCAGTTGCTCCAATCTTTATATAATCTCAATATCTCAATATAATGTTCACTTAATGATCAATATAAATTAATAGTGGTAAAACAGACAGAAGTCTTTACCAAGATAGAGAGGCAACATTTCTTTTTTATTATTCAAGAGGAAAATTTTACTAAATGATATCCTTGTTGAGATTAGAAAGTGTTCAATATGAGATCACAATGCTTTAAGGTTACAAATTGCAGACTTTCTGTCACTGCTACCTTTGTCCTGGCAGAGATTGAGTTTTGAATTTGAGGGAGGAGGCGAGGTAATAAAAAAACAGAACTGTGGATGCTAGAGATTTGAATCAACCTCAGAAGCTGCTGGGGAGTCTCAGCAGGTCTGGCATCATTTGGGGGAAGAAAGCAGAGTTAATGCTTCAAATCAAGTGCTCTTCATCAGAAGTCAGTAATAAAGAAATAGTTTGGTTTGCTAAGCTCTGATTCTCACTATCATTTGATTGTTTCATGGTGCTTAAAAATTAACCATACCACTTCCTGGTTTTTGAAAAGGAAAGTAAGTTTTTCTGATGCATTGCTGGGCACTGAGCAGTGGAGAGACCTGCCATCTCAGTTCTCTTCATTTTGCACTGCTATGCAGCCAAACTGAGGTCGGAATCAGCAAAAAAAAACTTGACCCACTAAATCATCTATTCCAACAACATCAATTGCCAAGATCATGGAGGAGTGATCCTTCTGCTTTCTTAACTGGTTCTTTTGAACAGAAAAGCAACATTACATAAAGTAAAAGCCAAATTGGATCCACCTGCAACATCAAATTAAATCTTTGCATTTGTTTTATTTTCCAATGGCATAACCATCCTAAGCTAATTTCAGAGGAGAACCAAGTATTCTGTGGGATAGGTTAATGGACCCTTTCTCTTATCCATTGCACTCTTACTTTTCATTTAACAGATTGAGCTGTACTTGAGGTTCATGAGATTTTTTTCCCCATGCTCGATTTTCGATGTTCTCTAGCGCAGTGGGAAATGTAATTCAACTACAAGAATCAACAGGATTCGACAGTAATTCCTAGGTTTTGCAGTAGAACAATAATAAAAGTGGACCATATGTTAAAATCTTTGCTCCTTGTTATTCAATCACATTACTACTGTTGAATCCCCCGGTGTTAACGTCCTGAACTTACCATTGATAAGAAATTGAGCTGGACTAGCCATATAAATACGTGGCTACAATAGCAGGTCAGACACTAGGAATCCTGTCGCAAATAAATCACTTCCTCTCCACCATCTACAAGGCACAAGTTAAGAATGTGATGGAAAACTTTCCACTTGCCTGGATGAGTTGCATTTAAGAAGCTTGACATCATCCAGGGCAAAGCAACCTGCTTGATTGGTACAACATCCACAAGCATCTATTCCCTCCACTACAAACACTCAGTAGTGTATCATCTGTTGGACGCACTAAAGAAATTCACCAAGGCTCCTTTGACAGCATCTTCCCAACCTAGGACCATTACCATCTGAAGGCTAACGGCTGCAGCTAGACGGAAATACCACCACCTGCAAGTTCCCTTCCAAGGAGCACACAATCCTGGCTTAGAAATAACACGGTATTCCTTCATTGCCAGTTTGTACCAACACCAAGTGAATTGCAATGGTTCAAGGAGACATCTCACCACAACCTTCCCAAGGACAACTAGTGATGAGCAATAAATGTTTACTGTGCCAGTGAAGTCCACATCCCCGGAGTGAATAAATCAGAAAGATATCATTTTGTTATCAAATTTATATATCTATTGACTTAATGCTATAGCACTTTGTAGCATTGTGTTAAACAAAAAGAATTGTCGACATGCACAGACATGGCCATAAATAATATAGCTTTCATAGATGCTACGCTGTTCAATCTCAATGCATGAAGGATTCTATAGCACTGTGCAATAATGTGTTAATTCATAAACATCATTACCATTTTCAATGAACACAAGCACAATTGCATAAAGTATATCTCTGAAGCAAGGTAATCCAGTAAATACAATTTTGGAAACATATTTTAAGAAATGGTTGCACATTTGCACATGAAGTAAGGTTCTGAAAAAGGGACATTGAACTCTAAATGCTAACACTGCTTCCTCTCCAAAGATGTTGCCAGATCTGCTGAGTTTCTCCAACAATTTCAGTTTCTTTGCATATTTGCAGAGTTAGTTTGTATCTAAACACAATTACTAAAAACAATTGAAGCATGTTTCTTACCAGTGGTAACTTGATCTTCAATTATCTCTCTGTTTGTCCATTGCACTATTGATTCCATGCCCATGGCAATCCCCAGTACTCATAGGCATAATTTGTAAGTAAAACGCTTGCTTGGAAGTCCAATAATACAATTTCCAGAATGCATTTCAGTTTTACTTTGGAATTAAAGAGACATTTCACAATAAGGTAAGATAGACATTATCATGAGGCTCCAGATTCATACAAATAAATGAGAGAAATACATTTCCCTCATTTACATTGTAATTTCAAGAGTATTATTAGCCTGACCATAAATGTATAGTTTGCTAAAAGGCTGAAAACCTGCAGATTTAAATTCAGTCCCAAGTTTACCTCTTCACCTCTGCCAATGAATCATGAAATCACCCAATGTGAACTTATAAACATGAGACAATAACTTGAAAGAAAGTGAGTCAAAAGCTTTAAGTCTTTCATATAATTTCAAAGTGATTTACTACTGGACACACTGTCAGTTGATGTCATGGTTATTCTTGTAAAGTTAACAACATCAGTCGCAATGCAACATATGCTGTAAGTCTCAGTAATCCAAATATTTATAGGGGAAATTTTTGGCATTGAGATGATGTGATATGCATTGGTTGCAGCATGTGTGCCACTCATTCAAAGTCACAATCATGAAGTAGAAGCCATTTTCCACTGAATTAAGAAATGACCATTTCTTAATTCAGTAAAAAGGGTTTTTTTCTACCATAACAGAAGCAACACAAAGCCTGACATCCTGCTGCTCTATGCCTATTTGCCAGGTGCTGTTTAAAATTACTACCCGTTCCAGCTCTTGCACAACAACTAACAATATTTCCCTTGAGCAACTAAATGTAAAATTCTCAGTTGGTTTTATTAGCTGTCATGTCTATTCTAATGGGTATCCCAGTTGTGGCAATTGTTTGAAATTACTTTGGATATTCTGTCTGTTCCTTGAGGAGAATCCCCCTCTTGAGCACACTAGACAAAGGTGGAACTTTCCCAGTACAAATGCAGACCTCAACAAAACATTGTAATATATCTTCATGCAGCAAGGATGCTCAGCCTTTTCATTTCTTCCAGCATTTACATTGCAATTAATCAAATTAGGGGCTGGTTTGTAATGCAGAGTGACATCAACAGCACATGTTCAATTCCTGCACCAGCTGAGGTTACCGTGAAAAGCTCTACCTTCTCAACCTCTCTCCTTGCCTGAGGTGTGGTAATCCTGAGGTTAAATCACCACCAGTTGTCTCTTAATAATGACAGAGCAGCCCTACGGCCTGGTAACACTATAGCAATTTTTAAAATTGCTATTTGTGGGGTTGTTGAAGTCAGATGCGGAGTTGAAACTAAATGCGCAAACATCTAGACTTTAAAAATAAAAAAAAGCAAATGCTTTTAAACTGCTAATTTCAAATCCTTCATCATAGTACTCTTTGTCAATATTGGCATTGTTCTAGTAGTGAGAGTATGGAGAATGTGGGGGAAATCGACTGACACTGAGCATACAGAAATTCTGACAAAATTTGTAAGTTATAAATATTTTACTCTGCTTCCAAATTGACAAGTGGAGTCAACTGCTGGCAAGAAGATTATTCATACAATGCTACACTGGGGATCACCGGGGATGAACCTCAGCAATCTTTGCTCAGGCCCAAAATCGGGAGTTGGTAGGTGGGGTTTGACTGTAAATGAAAGCTGTATCAGAGATCAGAAGTTAAGAGAGGTTCAGAGGGAGGCTGATGGCACAGTGGTTAGCACTGCAGCCTCACAGCGCCAGGGTCCCAGGTTCAATTCCAGCCTTGGATGACTGTCTGTGTGGAGTTTGCACATTCTCCACGTGTCTGTGTGGGTTTCCTCCGGGTGCTCTGGTTTCCTCCCACAGTCCAAAGTTGTGCAGGGCAGGTGAATTGGCCATGTTAAATTGCCCATAGTGTTAGGTACATTAGTCAGAGGGAAATGGGTCTGGGTGGGTTATTCTTCAGAGGATCGGTGTGGACTGGTTGGGCCAAAGGGCCTGTTTCCACACTGTAGGGAATCTAATCTAAAAAAAAAAGGGTGTAATGGATGATTTGTACTGCTGAGAGGATGAAGTAGTCATTGATTCTGATAGTGTATAGGAACCACAGTTAACCAAAAAAGAGGGAGGGGGTGCGCACGGTAGCTCAGTGGTTAACACTGCTACCTCATAGTGCCAGGGACCCGGGTTCAATTCCAGCCTCGGGTGACTATCTGTGTGGAGCTTGCACATTCTCCCCATATCTGCGTGGGTTTCTTCCGGGTGCTTTGGTTTCCTCCCATAATCCAGAGATGTGCAGGTCAGGTGAATTGCCATTGCTAGATTGTCCAGAGTGTTTATGGATGTGTGGGTTAGGTATATATGTCAGGGGTAAATGTAGAGAAATAGGATAATGTTGGGTGGGTTACTTTCAGAGGGTCGGTTTGGACTTGTTGGGCTGAAGAGCCTGTTTCCACATTGCAGGTACTGGATGAAAGGGTGATGAGGGGCCAGGGTGCTACCATCACGTCTGATCCTTTTGACCCACATTGGGTGTTCTAAAGGGACACTTAGCTCTTGAAACTGGCAGCTCCCATATCCATACAGAGCCATCGAGTCTCAGAGATGTACAGCATGGAAACAGACCTTTCAATCCAACTCGCCCATGCCAACCAGATGTCCCAACCTAAAAAGTCCCATTTACCAGCACTTGGCCCATATCCATCCAAACCCTTCCTATTCATATACCCATCCAAATGCCTTCTAAATATTGCAATTGTACCAGCCTCCGCCACTTCCTCTGGCAGCTCATTCCATACACGTACCACCTATGGAAAAAAGGTGCCCCTTAGGTCCCTTTTATATCTTTCTTCCCTCACCCTAAACTGATGCCCTCTAGTTCTGGACTCACTCACCCCAGGGAAAATACTTTGTCTCTTTATCCTATCCATGTCCCTCATGATTTTATAAACGTCTATGAGGTCACCCCTCAGCCTTAGACGCTACAGGGAAAACAGCCCCAATCTCTTCAGCCTCTCCCTGTAGCTCAAGTTGTCCAACCCTGGCAACATGCTTGTAAATTTTTTCTGAACCCTTCCAAGTTTCACAACATCCTTCTGAAAGGAAGGAGACCAGAATTGCATGCAATATTCCAAAAGTGGCCAAACCAGTGCCTTTTCAGCTGCAACATGACACCCAACTCCTATTCAATGCTCTGATTAACAAATGAAAGCATACCAAACGCCTTCCTTACAATCCTACCTACTTGCAACTCTACTTTCAAGAAGCTATGAACCTGCACTCCAAGGCCTCTTTGTTCAGCAACACTCCCTAGGACCTTACCATTAAGTGTATAAGTCCTGCTAAGATTTGCTTTCCCAAAATGAAGCACCTCGCCTTTATCTGAATTAAACTCCATCTGCCACTCCTCAGCCCATTGGCCCATCTGATCAAAATCCTGTTGTAATTTGAGTGAACGTACTCCAATTTTGGTGTCATCTGCAAACTTAACTAACTATACCTCCTATGTTCATATCCAAGTCATTTTTATAAATGATGAAAAGTCGTAGACCCAGCACTGATCATTGTGGCACTCCACTGGTCACAGGCCTCCAATCTGAAAAACAACCCTCCACCACCGCCCTCTGTCTTCTACCTACAAGCCAGTTCTGTATCCAAATTGGCTAGTTCTTCCTCTTTTTCATGAGATCTAACCTCGCTAACCGGTCTCCCATGGGGAACTTTGTTGTACGCCTTACTGAAGTCTGTATAGATCATGTCCACTGCGCTGCCCTCATCAATCCTCTTTATTACTTTTTCAAACAATCAATCAATTTTGAGACATGATTTCCCACACACAAAGCCATGTGGACTATCCCGAATCAGTCCTTGCCTTTCCAAATACATGTAAATCCTTTCCCTCAGGATTCCCTCCAACAATTTGCCCACCACTGATGTCAGGCTCACCGGTCTATGATTCCCTGGCTTGTCCTTACCAGCGTTTTAAACAGTGGCACCACGTTAGCCAACCTCGAGCCTTCCGGCACCTCATCTGTGACTAACAATGATGCAAATATCTCAGCAAGATGCCCAGCAATCACTTGCCTTGCTTCCCACAGAGTTCTAGGGTACACCTGATCAGGTCTTGGGGATTCATCCACCTATTTCCCCATATTCTATATCTTCCATGTCCTTCTCCACAGTAAACACTGATGGAAAATACTCGTTTAATATCTCCTCGCTTTCCTGCGGCTTCACACAAAGGCTGCCTTGCTGATATTTGAGGGGCCCTGTTCGCTCCCTAATTACCCTTTTGTGCTTAATGTATTTGCAAAAACCCTTTGGATTCTCTTTAATTCTATTTGCCAAAGCTATGTCATGTCCTCTTTTTGCCCTCCTGATTTCCCTCTTAAGTATACTCCTTCTGCTCTTGTAAGTATTCACTCAATCTCTCCTGTCTATTCCTGACATATACATCCTTCTTTTTCTCAACCAAACCCTCAATTTCTTTAGTCATCCAACATTCCCTTTCCCTACCAGCCTTTCCTTTCACCCTAACAGGAATGTACTGTCTCTGGACTCCTGTTATCTCATTTCTGAAGGCTTCCTATTTACCAGCTGTCCCTTTACCTGCAAACATCTGCATCCAATCAGCTTTTGATAGTTTTTGGCTAATAATGTTTAAATTAGCCTTTCTCCAATTTAGAACTTTGATTGTTAGATCTGGTCTATCCTTTTCCATCACTATTTTAAAACTAATAGAATTATAGTCGCTGGCCCCAAAGTGCTCCCCCACTGAACCTCGGTCACCTGCCCTGCCTTATTTCCCAAGAGTAGGTCAGGTTTTGCACCTTCTCTAGTAGGTACATCCACATATTGAGGAGAAAGTGAGGACTGCAGATGCTGGAGATCAGAGCTGAAAATGTGTTGCTGGAAAAGCGCAGCAGGTCAGGCAGCATCCAAGGAACAGGAGAATCAACGTTTCGTTCCTGAAGAAGGGCTTATGCCCGAAACGTCGATTCTCCTGTTCCTTGGATGCTGCCTGACCTGCGGCGCTTTTCCAGCAACACATTTTCAGCTCACATCCACATATTGAATCCGAATATTGTCTTGTACACACTTAAGAAATTCCTCTCCATCTAAACCCTTAACATTATGGCAGTCCCAGTCTATGTTTGGAAAGTTAAAATCACCTACCATAACCACCCTATTATTCTTACAGATAACTGAAATCTCTGTACAAATTTGTTTCTCAATTTCCCGTTGACTATTAAGGAGTCTATGATACAATCCCGTTCTTATTTCTCAGTTCCACCAAAATAACTTTCCTGGATATATTTCCAGGAATATCCCCCCTAAGTACAACTATAATGCTATCCCTTATCAAAAATGCCACTCTCCCTCCTCTTTTGCCTCCCTTTCTGTCCATCCTGTAGCATTTGTATCCTGGAACATTAAGCTGCCAGTCCTGTCCATCCCTGAGCCATGTTTCTGTAATTGCTATGCTATCCCTGTCCCACATTCCTAACAATGTCCTGAGTTCATCTGCCTTCCCTGTTAGGCCTCTTGCATTGAAATAAATGCAGTCTAATTTATCAGTCCTATCTTGTTCTCTGCTTTGTTCCTGCCTGCCCTGACTGTTTGACTCGCTTCTTTTCTCAACTGTACCAGTCTCACACTGATTTCTTTCCTCGGTATCTCCCTGTCCCCGCCTCCCCATTACTAGTTTAAATCCTCCCGAGCAGCTCTAGCAAATCTCCCTGCTAGTATATTAGTCCCCTTCCAATTCCAGTGCAATCTATCCTTCTTGTACAGGTCACTTCTACCCCAGAGGAGATTCCAATGATCCAAAAATGTGAATCCTTCTCCCATACACCAGCTCTTCAGCCACGCATTCATCTGCTCTATTCTCCTATTCTTACCCTCACTAGCTTGTAGCACAGGGCGTAATCCAGATATTACTACTCGCGAGGACCTCCTTTTTAAATTCTGGCCTAACTTTCTATATTCTCCCTTTAGAATCTCATCCTTTTCCCTTCCTATGCCTTTGTTACCAATATGTACAGTGACCTCCCACTGGTCCCTCTCCTCTTTGAGAACATTCTACACCCTCTCTGAAACATCCTTGATCCTGGCACCAGGGAGGCAACACACCATTCTGATTTTTTGCTGCTGGTCACAGAAGCATCTATCTGTGCCTCTGATTAGAGAGTCCCCTAACACAACCGATTGCTTGGAACCCAATGTACTGCTCAATGCATTAGAACCAGTCTTGATACCAGAAACTTGGCTGTTCATGCTACGTTCCCCTGAAAGTCCATCACATCCTACATTTTTCAAAACAGCATACTTGTTTGAAATGGGGATAGCCACAGAAGATTCCTGTACTACCTGCCTACCTCTCCTACCTTGCTTGGTGTTAACCCATCTACCTGACTGTATCTGCAGCTTTTCTTCCTCCTTATAACTGCCATCCATCACACCCCCTAGCTCTTGCAAATTCCTCATTGCCTCTAACTGTTGCTCCAACCAACCCTTTCGATCTGACAGGATTAGCAACCAACGGCATTTATTGCAGACATAATCCTCAGTAACTCTTAAACTCTCCTGAAACTCCCACATCTGACAAGAAGAGAATATAATTCTACTAAAGGCCAATTTGCTCTTTCCAATCTACAGACCAAGCAATAGCACTGACTTATTGCTGTACAAAACACTGCTCCAGGCTAACTTAATATTTATGGATTATATTTCTAAAATTTAATCAAAAGACAGATCCCAATAAAAACATATAATCAAGAAAGAACCCACTCTACTCACTATTATAGGTTTACAGCAAGGCTACACTTAAAACTATTCACTTATCTGTTTGCGTGCTGTGACCTCTCCCAAACAGGTTCTCCAAGATCAGTTGTGAATTTCGCTGTTTGTTAAGTTTTCCTGGACACACTCCAATTCAAACAGCAAAGGCAGTAACTGCACAGATTCCCTGCTGTATCTGTTAGCAGTGTGAGTTTCTTTTTCTCTCTCTCCCTGATAAACCATGAGCCTTCTGCCTTTTTCTGTCTTGCTTCCTTTTAAAAGTGCTGTTGATTTGACTTTTTTTTTCAGAGTTCCAAAAGAATTGCAACAGCATATAAAACAGTAATTGCTGCTCCTGGAATTTGAGGAAATCACCTCCAACATCTAAAATACCTCAGAAAAGGAGCAGCTGTTACAGCCAGAAATTTTTCCTGTCCTCCAGCTTGGATTACTCTTTCCAAAGCTCAAGATGTCATGTTTGATTTAAACAAGGGTGCTAATTAGGCTGTAGATCATCATTTAGAGAACAAAATGCTACGTCCAATCTTTCCAAAACAGGGAATTCACACAACACTTTTCCACAACATTATCAAACAATTGCAGGTGTATCTCTGTCCTCTCACTTTAAAAATTTGCTCCCTCTCTTGAATTCCCCCATGCTAGGAAAAAGACAACTACTATTAGCTCTAGCTATATCTTCTCCACTGTCATGCATCATAAAGAAGTTAATATCAAGGTCTTTGTGTATTTCCATGAGCAGATGGAATGACAACACCTGAGCTCGATATTTTCTTCCAATGAGCTGAGGTTGCCATGTAGCACACATTTAACTTGTCTTATTTCAAAGTGCTGAATCTTCCTTTACTTGACACAAGCATTAATTCCCAGTGCTGCTGATTCCTCGTGGGCAACAGGACATTGTCAGAACTATTTTCAAGCTAGTTACCTTCTCACTAAGATCTGATTAATATGCTAATCAGTAGGTATCCTTATGTTTCTATTGGAAAGAAAGTGGGAATATGGCACTAAGATACAAGATCAGCTTGAATCACATTGCATGCTGGAGCAGGCTGGCAGGGCTGATGGGTTTACTCATACTCATAATTTTTATGTTCAGCATTTCCATTTTATATTATGATCCCACCCCGTGAAGTGCAAGAACAAGGTAGCTCATTAAAATACAGTCATATGCACATAGTTATTCAAAAAGGTCAGTTGACAAAGAATTTGTGTACTGGTAGGTAGGCCAAGAAGATTCAGGAAATGAGGCCTCCATTTCAAAACTTAAAAAGCTACATATGCTGCAAATCTGAAACAAAAGCAAAACAAGCTGAGAAAACCCAGCTAGTCAAAAACCATATATTTCAGAGAACAGATGAGTTGAAAGTCGAATTTTAACCTTCCACCATTTTTTCTCTTCTTCTTTTTCAAATATCACCTGGGCCACAATCCAGGCAATTAGAACTTAAATCATCAGAACAAAACATGAATTAGAAACTTCAGTAATTGATGTAGTAATGAAAACAACATAGAGAAGTTTTCTGAACGTTGTCCCTCATCCATTGCCAGCATACATTGGTCAGGTTGATCATGATTTTCTGTAATATGCGTGTGAATTATGAAAAATCTAGCTTCATACTGTTTGTGATCAAGGCAATGGGGCTAATTTATAAAGGTAAAGGAGCAACTGAACAAAACAAAACACATCAAGAGAAATTGCAGGAGGATCTTGATCAGCTGGGGAAGTGGGCCGAGAAATAGCAAATAGAGCTGAATATAGATAAGTGTGAGATCTTGCATTTTGGAAAGTCAAATCAAGGTAGGAGTTTCAGGGTGAATGGCAGGGCCTTAAGGAGTGTAGTGGACAGACGAACCTTGCTGTTCAGGTGCACGATTCTCTGAAAGTGGAGTCACAGGTAGACAGGGCAGTGAAGAAGGCTTTTTGCAAACTGGCCTTCATTAGTTAGGGCATTGAGTATAGAAGTGGGGAAGTTATGTTGCAGTTATACAGGACATTGGTGAGGTCGCACTTGGAGTATTGTGTTCAGTTTTGGTCACCTTGCTATAGGAAGGATGTTATTAAACTGGAAAGAGTGCAGAAGAAACTTGCAAAGATGTTGCCAGGACTCAATGATCTGAGTTATAGGGAGAGTTTGGACAAGCTAGGACTTTTTTCTTTTGGTCTGTATGGACCAGTTTGGGCTGAAAGGACTGTCTCCTTGCTATAGGACTATATGACTCTATGACGTAGCAATTTTCTCAGACCTTGTGGATAAAAACTGTCTTGTTATGCTGTTAGGGCTCAAAAGCAAAACATCTGGTGATTCCCTTACCCGTTCATATTACTTCAGAGATAGAGATTGAGTAACAGCTCTGGAGAAAGAGCTTACAATGTTTTCTGGGGAGTTTGCAGGTCCTCCAACAAGCTATAGTAGATGAGAAAGACAACTATGGAGAATGTTGCATCTGTTCCTTCCCCACTTTTTATTTCTATGTCACATGCAGCCAGCATTAATAAAAAGCAAATGGTGATGAAATCCATTCATTCTTATTGATAGACAACTCTTATTTATATATTTCTATATGGGCATATTTATGCAGCATTGGGTGTCTCAGAGCAGATGAAGTGTCTCCCAACTTAATTATATTGTCTTCTCTCCCATTTTTGTGATGTTAATAAGGAGGAAATCAAATTCCCTCCTGTATAAGCTGAAACATGGAGAATAACATGTTGATTAAGGCACTGCCAAAGAACTTCTCAAAGCAGAAGGTTGCAAAAATCTGTGGAATAAATCTTTATCATTACTGCTAATTTCATTTTAATGAAACTGTTTGCTATCCATGACAGAAGCTGCCCAATTTTTGTTTTTTCATTGGAAGAAAACTTTCTAAAAACAGCTGGTGATCTCATCCATCAGGATACTGTATGATGAAGTTGAACATTTATCTCAAATGTCTTCAGGATTGGTGGAGAGAAAATTGATCAAAGAAATTCTCAGCAGTAACTGAATATGGCTTCTCATTTCATTAATTCTCTTGATTTGATTGTCATTTTCACAGGGACTGACTGCTGCTTTCGGTGATAACCCCTTTTAAATATGCAAACTAGTCTCGTACAGCACACTTAGTGCCCATTTGCCATTTAAAGGCAGAACTAGCTTGCACAAACCAGTTTCTCCATCAGGACAGATGAAGAGACCCCAGAAAGCTCAGTGTTACATTAATATTGTGGACTTAGGACTGAGCAGACCTCAAAATGTCTTTGCCTTCTCAGCTACTGTGACATAAATCGACTTCAGACACCTGTCTAATAGTTAAAATTTGCCTTTAAAATGTAAGCTGTTGCACATGTCTTACATATCATATGCACAATTATTTCTAGGTTACTATATTTACAATACAGCAACAGTTATTTAGTGGTTAATATTATTCCATTGCATTGTATTTCTTTGCCATTTGAATATGAAAAACTGAGAAGGAAACACTTAAATGGAAGGAATCAAAAGATAGAACAAAAATTGGTAGAAAATACATATATACATCCTTTTACACTATTTATAGTGAATCTGTATATTATTCCTTTTTGGAAATTTATAAAAAACTTATCAAATAATTAAGAGAATTGAGTAAATATGGAGAAAAGTGATGGAAAAATGACGATATATCTTTTGTTGATTTTGCAAAAAGCAGATAGGAGAGTATTTCTTTCTAGTTATGCTTCTCCATGTTTTAATAATTTTAGTTCAGTTCCTTGTGTGCTTTTCTTCTTAAAACTGTCTGCTTTTTGCTTATCAAAGTAGCATTTAATTACAATCTTATTTTGCAAACATTGAAAGTCCTGAAAATCCTGAAATTAATTTGTTATTGTCTTAATCAGTTGAGTGTGGAATCACTTGGCAGACAATTTTTCTAGGTTTCACTGACTTTCTCTAAATGTAAATGTAAATTAATTTTACCTCCACAAGAAACAGAAATTATCAGGGGTAGTCAGTGCAAACTTCCAACAAGATTGTTAAGCAGTGACAATATCCACAAATCAACTAAATTAATCAATATAAGTGTTAAATTTAGGATACAGATGCATAACATTGCCACCACTAAATTCCACTCCCCCCTACAAATATTCACACTGACACTTGAAGGTATTGCCTCTTTGCTCGATTATAGATTCACTCTGTTCCCTCCTGAGCTTAACTTAAACTATCATTATTCACACATCAACTTTCACAAGGAAGTAAATGACTATTTGACCACAGAAAGGATTGCCCAGCACACAAGCCTCCTCTGTTCTCACCCAATGATTGCACTGGGCAATAATCAGAAGCAATGTGTGCTGCTTTAACTGCCCCATTTGAGATTGAATTTCTGTCTGATTTGAATGACTTTCATAGCAGTTATAACATAAAAAACATACAGAACAAGAAATCCAAATTCAAGTTTATGCACCACACTCCCATCTTACTTCTAAAGGAACCAATATATTACATCCTTATCTCCCTTAAGTGCTTAACTTCCCTTTAACCTCTAGCATCACAACAGTTATTATTCTTCAGAAGCATTTCATTGGCTTTACAGCATTTTGAAATTTCAATGCAGTTGTAAGAATTCACATCTTCCCTTTATATAACTTGATCAATGCCAGTGACTTCAACTACTCTTTATTGTAGCATTTCTGTAAGCCAAAAACTCTTTAGGAAAAGACGTTTCAAATGATTCCTTATGAATAATTATGATATCTTTATGGTCTTATATTCTAATTGTTCCCCTGCATCAAACCACCACAACAGCAAACATTATTAATTCCCTTTCATACTCTGAGCAATGACTGTCAGATCAGCCTGTGTCCTTTCCAGGAGAAAGATCCCCCTTAAATTAAAGAGTTGATCAAACAAAGGAACACGCCAAAGATCTGAACAATCATTCCATTAATGGATGAGCACAATTTGCTTCTAAATCCTAAATAAACAAATCAAAATAAATGTAGCAGTTAATTATCAATTAATTAAATGACTTTATGACCCTTATTTTAAGACTACTTTGGTCTTGTAACAGTGTCCCATGTGGTTGATATATCTTATTTTCTGACATCAGATTTGTAGATGCAATCTTAAATGCAAGTATTTTTATAACTAGAAAACTTTCAATAGTATTTTGTAAGTTTGAACAATAGAGGGATTAGAATTGCTTAGCTTTTCTGCTACTCTGTGGGCTTTTGCTGTATTTTAGATGAGTTCAGAAAATCTGCTCACCTGACTACGAGGCCACTTCATGAAGGTTGTTTAGATGTAGATTAATCCAGGCCAAATATATTCATATTTTAAGGATGCCAGATAGGAAATTAGTATGTAACAGGAGGTGCCAAAACCAAAGTACACTTTCATAGCTTCAGATGTGAACTATCAATGGAGGGGGAAAGACTTCCTATCAGTTCTATTGGTTGTCTCTCAACATCTATTCTAGATTTGCTCTTGGCAATGAAGGAGATGTCTCCTTTCTTTCTTCCCCTGTGTTCCAGGTGGCTTTGTTCATGAAATCCTATCAAACCAGCTGAATAAGTGTACACATCCACCGACACTCACCACTGACTTTTCAAAGCAGTGCTCCGAGTGCCTGGGTGTCGCTCCCTACAAGCCTGAGATTACAAAGAGATCTTGATCAATTCAGTCAATGGGCTGAAGAGTGGCAAATGGAGATTAGTTTGGATAACGCAAGGTATAACATTTTTGTAGAACAAATAAAGACAAGAGTTAAACAATTAAAAGTAGGACCTTGGACAGTGTTGTAGAACAGAGAGACCTAGGGGCACATATTTCTTTGAAGTCTTCATCACATATAGATAAGGCGGTTAAGAAGGAATTGAGCGTGCTTTTCTTCATTGCTCAGACCTTTATATATAGGAGTTGGGGCATTATATTGAGGTTGTGCAGGATGTTGGTGAGATCTCTTCTGGAGTATTTGTTCAGTTCTAGTTACCCTGTTATAAGAAGGATGTTATTAAGTTAGAGACAGTTCAGAAGAGATTTACCAGGATGTTGCCAGGAATGGAGGTTTTGAGTTATAAGGAGAGGTTGGATAAGCTGGCACTTTTTTCACTGGAGCATAGTAAGTTGAAGGGTGACCTTACAGAAGTTTATAAAATAATGAGGAGTATAGATAAGATGAATGGCAGGTGTCATTTTCCCTAGGGTGGGAGATTTCAAGACAAAAGAGCATATTTTTAAAGTTAGAGGAGAAAGATTTTGAAAAGGCATGAGAGGCGATTTTTTAATACAAAGAGTGGTTTGTGTGTGGAATGACCTTTTAGAGGAAGTGCTTGATGTGGCTACTGTTGCAACATTTCAAAGACATTTTTGATAAGTACATGAATAGGAAAGGTTTAGAGGAATATGGGCCAAACGCAGGTAGGTGGGACTAGTTTGGTTTGGGATTATGGTCAGCATGGACTGTTTGAATTGAAGGATCTGTTTCCGTGCTGTATGACTGTATGACTCTATAACCCCACTGAGGTTTTCAGAATGATTGTCCTTTGCTACACGTTACACAATTTCATCTTCAAAGATGCATTATCATAGAAACAACAAAGCAGGAATTTCCCCAGTCACATTGAAAACAGTTTGGAATTGACTCTGCTATGAGTACCATTTGACAAATTCTAATAGGTTTCTTTTTAATCTTGCAAGATGTCAGCTAGATCAATGCAGCCACATATAATGTCTATGGCCTAGATAAATATGTTATATTTTACAGTATTTCAAATTCTATCAGTCAACTTACCTGTCAACATCTTATAGAACATACTCTTACACATTTAGAAGTAGAGCACCTAACCATACAACTTTAGTATAAAAAAACAACTTCTTAGACCCTTGTATTCCTTTCAAGGCACTTCCCATGCTGACAGTGTAATGTATATCATCTGATCTGATACTCAGTCAGCTGTCCTTAATGTGAGACTGCTGGCTGCTGTGTCTTGATCACACTCTCTTGAGAATAGGTTTTTGCTGAGAGATTGTTGACTCCTGAAAAGAGCCAGCTGCAAACTTCGCTTCAGCAATTTGCATAAGTGGTCTGGCTCTGTGTGCTTTCTGGTTCATGACAGTATTTGCTGAAGGTGGCTGGATACTTCATCAGAACTAGTTTCTTTTCTGGCCATATCTCTGTGACTGATTTTGTTTTCCTCAATAAAGATAGCAATCTGTGTAAAATCAGAGAGGCAATAGTCAGATCAATGAATCCTGCCTTTGGTGTTCTATCTTGCATTTACATCATTTCATAAAACAGCAAAGAGAGAGCCTGTTGGCTTAAAAATTCATAAAACCGGAGCAATAAATACAATCATTGAGTGATTACAAACTGTCTTTAGGTATTCTGGATAGTGGTACCATCTCAGATATCTCTGGTAATTCATAGAAAATAGTATATAGGATTAGGATTAGGTCATTCAGCCATTTGAGCCCATTCCACCATGGAGAAAGTGAGGATTACTGATGCAGGAGGTCAGAGTCAAAAGGTGTGGCACTGGAAAAGCACAGCCAGTCAGGCAGCATCCGAGAGCAGGAGAGTCGACATTTCGAGCGTAAATGTCAAAAAATTGACTCTCCTGCATCTTGGATACTGCCTGACTGGCTGTGCTTTTCCAATGCCACATTCAACTCAGTACCCTGCTCTCGCTTTCTCCCCATACCAGTTGATTCCTTTAGCTTAAGTACCATATTTATCTCCTTCTTGGAAACATTCAATGTTTTGATCTCAACTGATTTCTTTAACAGACAATTCCACAGGCTCACCATTCTCTGTGTGAAGACATTTCTCCTCACCTCAGTTCTCATTGGCTTGTTGCATGTCCTTCAACTGTGTCTCTGGTTCTGGACTCCCAAGTTATGTTTTCCCTGTCCAGTCCTGTTAGAAGTCTATAAATTTCTATGAGAATTCCTCTCATTCTCCTAGACTCCAATTCAAATAGTTATGGTCTTCCTTTATTCCCATTATGGGGTGGCATGATGGCTCAGTAGTTAGCACTGCTGCCTCATAGTGCTAGGAACCCGGGTTCAATTCCTGCCTCAGGCGACTGACTGTGTGGAGTTCGCACATTCTTCCAGTGTCGGCGTGGGTTTCTTCCCATAGTCAGGTGAATTGACCATGCTAAATTGCCCATGGTGTTAGGTGCATTAGTCAGAGGGAAATGGGTCTGGGTAGGTTACTCTTCGGAGGGTCGGTATGGACTTGCTGGGCCGAAGGGCCTGTTTTCACACTTTAAAGAATCTATTCCTCACATTTCACAATAGATTGGAATGATACATTATGAGACACACAATTGTTGTGTTCCATCTGGAATTTGCAGTTGTGGGTATGTTCGCCGAGCTGGGAAGTTGATTTGCAGACATTTCGTCCCCTGTCTAGGTGACATCTTCAGTGCTTTGGAGTCTCCAATGAAGTGCTGCTGTACTGTGTCATTTGGAATTGATTTGGTTCCAATCCTGCTGTTTCCTGTTGCCGGTTCCAGTTGTTCATTGTACTGGCTGGTATTTTAGGTCTAGGTCTATGTGTTTGTTAATGGAGTCCATGGATGAGTTTTAGAAATTCTCTGGCTTCTCTACCTAAATTAAACTAAATAAGAACCACACAGAGGACTTTAAACTAATTAAAGTGGGGTTGGTGGGTGAACTCGGGAAGGAGGATGTGTAGAATTACAAAACAAAAATATATGGCTACATTTCATGGCAACTATCTTGGTAATGGTCCCGAATGAGACAACAAAGCACAGAGTATGCAAGCAGAAGAAAATAGCAGGAAATAGAGCAAAAGGGATAATAATGGTAAAAATACAAAAATAATTTTTTTTGTTAAACTCCATGTGGTATTTGGAACAAAATAAATGAATTAACAGCACAAGGAGGTTAATTGGTATGATTATACAATCATTATAAAGATGTCATTAGAAGGGGATGAATGTTGAGAAAAAGAAATCAGGGCAATACAACTTTTCCAAAGGAGAGTCAGTAAGGGAAGGAAGGTGGGGCAGCTTTGAAAGTATGAGATGTAAAATGTTTGATAGCAAGAAATGGTCTAGAATTGAAAAATATGAAATCCACATTTCCATAGAGGTAAGAAGTCACAAAAGGAAGAAGACACTTGCAGGCATAGTATACAGATCCACTAACAGCAACGACAGTGAGAGTGAGAGTCTTTTTCCTAGGATGATGATATTGGTTTGTATAAGGGGGTATAGCTGCAAACTAAGTGGTCATAGATTTAAGACAGATGTCAGAGGCAGGTTCTTTACTTATAGAATGGTAAGAGTGTGGAATGTCCTGCCTGCCAATGTAGTTAACTCAGCCACATTAGAGGCATTTAAACAGTCCTTGGATAAGCACATGGATGATGATGTGATAGTGCAGGGGGATGGTCTTAGATTAGTTCACAGGTCGGCACAACATAAGAGTTGAAGGACCTGTTCTGCGCTGTATTGTTCTATGTTCTATGTTCTTTATTCTATAACTAATGAGGGTATGGGGAAGAATAAAGCAATACACAATCATGAATAACTTTATCTTCTTGTAGACTGGGAAAACTAGCTTGGCAGTGGAAACTAGAAGGAAGAATTCACAAGTGTTTTTCAAACAGTTTCCTCAAACAATATTTTATGGATCTAATCAGTGATCAGACTATTTTAAATCTGATGAGGTGTAATCAGGGATTTCTAATAAATGGTTTCAAAATAGAGATTCCACTAGAAAACAATAACTATAACATCAGAACATTTAACATTGAGTCCGAGAGTAAGAAAATTGGATTAGAAGCAATTGGACAGTAATTACTTAGGGATGAAGGCTGAATTGACTGGGAGTAGACTGGGAAAGGGATTTAACAGAAAGATTGTTGAGGAACAATGCCAGACTTTTAAGAAAATAATTAATGACTCACAACAAAATCATATCCCAATGAGGAAAACAGACTCTAGGAAGTAGATAATCAGATCGTGTCAAATTGATAAAAAAATGTCATATGTCAACAAAGTTGAGGAAGATTTTTTTCTCTTAAATAGTATTCTGACTATGAATCAGAGTGCTGTTGAGGCTGAGCTATTAAGTATACTCAAGGCTAAGATAGACAGATTTTAATCGGTAAGGGCATCAAGGGTTATGAGGAAAAGGCAGAAAAGTGGAGTTGCAGACTAAGTTCCCTATTTCTGCCCCTTCAGCTGATTGTTATATGGTCTAATCTGATAAGAAGAGCATTGTTATGTCAGCAATGCACACATTCTGAGAATGAGAGTCGAAGTATATATTTTAAGGTAACATAAGAACCAAAAGGAAGAATTGATTTTGATAGAAAATGTTTGAGAGGAATGAAGTTTTTGATGGTATGATTGGCTTCTGTTTTGCTAACCGGAACTCAAGCATTAACAATATGAATGGAGTATGCATGTCTCCAATGGAAGTGAACTATAAACAATACTGTTGTGAGCTAATATTTTCAATATTTAATAAGGTAGACTTGCAAGACTTCATCGGAACCTTTCTCTTCTCTCTCAGGTTCCAGCTACATGTGGTCTGACATCATCTGACACAACCCATGACCCTTTCTTAACAATTAGAATGATGGATTCATTCCTGATACTTCATCTGCCATCAAATTTTTCACTCTAAGCATAAATTAATTACATTTTTGCCCTATTCGTCACACACAACCCCCTCTTGTGCTATAAGTGTCAACCTCTAGTTGTGTTCTTGGCTTCCTTGGAGGACATGTATAATACATACTCTCCACCGACTTCTTCTTAAAACTTGAAATAATGAAGCTCGATCAGCTCATCTGTGAAAAATTGTGCAGTCACATTTTCTATCGCTGCTAAAAATGCAGAAGAAGAAATGTCTCATCTATGACTGAATCTGATGGATTAATAGAAAAATAAATAACATTCTGAAGAAGTAATATTGATTTACCTGCTAACGCTGCAGGAATTGCTCTTTCTCCTTTTCACTGTCAGTCTGCTTCTTAGCAGGCAACAGTACCTCTGAAACTTCAGCAGGATGTGGGGTATCACCGACATCAATGGTAAAGAAAACTAGCAGATTTAAAGAAATTACTCTTCTTTTGCTCACCCAAGGAGTCTGTAAGTATATTATAAGATCGTCTGAAGTTCACTGATCTGCAGAGTTAATTGCAGACTCAATTGTGAGGAAAAATCAAGAAAAGCCAGCAAAGTTCATCAAAGACATATTATGTTTAATCAGTATACTGAAGTTCATTGACGGATCTGTGGATAAATGAGAAACTATGGATGTATCTTAACAGGATTTCTAGAAGGCATTTGATAAGTTGTAACATCAAAGATTATGGTGGAAGATAAAATCTCATGGTATGGGGGTGTGGTCTGGATGGAGGTTGGGCTGATTGGTGGCATAAATGTGTTTCTCTGACTGACAGGATGTGATGAGTCAAATTCCATTGATATATGTGTTGGGATATCAATGTTTTACAAGTCAGATTGATGTCTTATATGAGGGGAGTGAAGGTATTGGGCTAAATCACTGACAACAAGAGAGGTAGGAAGGTATATTGTGAAGAAGACATAAGGAAGTTGCAGACAGATACAGTCACAGAGCCATAGAAATGTACAGCATAGAAACTGACCCTTCGGCCTAACTTATCTTTGCTGATCAGATATCCTAACTTAATCAGTCCCATTTGCCAGCATTGGCCCATATCCGTCTAAACCTTTCCTACTCACGTATTTTGGCTGGAAGAATAAAAAAGCAGAGTATTACTTAGACTGAGAACAATTTCCAAATTCTGAGGTACAGGAGGATTCAGATGTTCTGGTACATGTGTTACAGTAGGTTAGCACACAGGTACAGCACATAATCAGAAAGCAAATAGGATGGTATTCTTTATAGTAGAGCAATTGAATGCTTCAGTTACATAGGCATTGGTGAGACTGCATCTTGAATACTGTATGCAATTGTGGTCTCTTTATTTAAGGAAGGATTAAAAAGATTTCTAGGTGGCTCAGAGAAAGTTTACTAGATTGATACCTGAAATCAGCCTGTTGTCTTATGAGGACAGTGTAGCCTTATTTCTGCTGGAGTTTAGAATACTGAAGGGTGACTTAATTGAAATGTACACCATCCTAAATGGTCTTAATGGGGGTGGGAGGAGGGGAATAGATAGGACGTTTCCTCTTGTAGGTCAGTCCAGAACTAGCGTCATTGGATTATAATTAGGGTTCACCCTTTAGGCCAGATATGAGGACATCTTTTTTTCCCTCTCTCTCAGTGTTGCTTTGAACTCTCAGATTCAAAAGGCTGTGGAGTTGGAGGTCATTGAATATTTTTAAGACAATGGTATGCAGATTTTTGTGAGGCAAGGGATCAAGGGTCATTGGGGGAGATGAAAATATAAAATTCAAAACACAAACAGATCAGCTATAATTCTCCTGAATGGTAGAGCAGGTTCGAGGGCCAAATTGTCTACTTCTGCAGTCAGTTTGTACAGGTAAAGTTAAAGGTCACACAACACCTGATTATGGATGTTGGACAAAGCTAGATTGCTGTTCAGTCTTTCCAGCAAACCTTTTAGGTTTGTCCAATATATTGCATCAGTTGTATGACACTATGATCTTTTGTTATAGATTCTGTGTCCTATGATCCTGCTCCATCAGTACCTGACGAAGGAGCAGTGCTCCAAAAGTTTATACTTCCACATAAACCTGTTGGATTATAGCCTGGTGTTGCGTGATTTTTAACTTTGTCCACCTTAGTCCAACACCAGCACCTACACATCACATGTATAGGTAGTTCTGGAATAATGCGCGTTTCTGCAGCGCAATAAGGCTAATACATTGCCGAAATCTCTGCGCTGTTCTATGCATGTACTGGTGTCCGCGCAAGCATGACGTCAGTGCCGGTCTTCCTGCTGTTCTGCACATGCACAATGTCAGCTAATGACAGAGCAGCTTTCTGTGAGAGTTACTGCACAGAGAGCAACTTTCTTACATTTTTTAAATGTACTGTGTTAAATTTTCTTTTGTTTCTTGAATATGATTTCAACCTTAATTCAGCCTGCGCTCTACTTTGCGTTAGGCGTTTGGGTAATTTTTGAGTGATTGTGATATGTTTTGTTTGTCTGCCACAACCCCACTTTTCCCATTATTTACGGTGTTATAGGAGAACCACCAGCATGTTTGTTTGTTTGAAATCTCTGAGCTGGGTTTTTCTGAGTAAAATTTAGTGGTGACACCTTTTTTGATTGATTGCATATAAGGACCAGGTAGAATTCCTGATGTAGCTGACTCTGAGGGAATTTCCTAGCTCCCTGCACATTGAATCTTTGAGAAAACGATTGTAACACAGAATTCAGAAACTCACACAGTTAAATTTAATAGTTGCCCAGCAAACCTTAGAGGATTAAAAACCTGCTCTGGATTCTGAGCAACTATTAACTTGATCCCCTAACTCACCACTGACCGCAAATAGAAGTGGCACCTTCCAATCCAACTCCCCTCTACTCAACCTGACTACCTTCCCCTCCACAAGACACAACTCCCCAGTCAGCTGACCCAATGGAATCATCACCAAAGACCCAAAGAACCATGGGATTACGGTCTCACTTGAAAGAGACCACAGTGGTGAGTCTAACCTGAGGGTCACCAAGCCTCAGGAGAGAGAGTGAGGTGAATACTGCAGGACCACCAGTGATCTGAGCTGGTATGGGAATTTAGGCAACAATGTTTAAGTCTCTGTGCATCAGCAAACCAGCCATCAGCACACTGTACTAATTGGTTGACCTAACATACTTGCCTGGACTTGAACCACATGATCTAACAACTGTGCAAAACAACAACTCCCACTGAGAAGTCCTACACTGAGAACTCATCTACTTACCTGGTATCAAGGCACTTTACTTCACCTAGCAGCCTAACTATACCTCCACCTACCTGTCCCCAACTCTAATCCTTAAATTATCTTATGTACTTTCCGTTCAACTGCAGCTACCACGTGTTTGTTGGATGTTTAAGCTACAAACCACAGCACACGGATTTCTGTAAAAGGGTACGTGTTTTCTGAAATTAGTTCCTTCAGTGCTGGATTCTTGGATTTTCCTGGATAACTCAGTAACAGCAGGCCCTTATCCAGGAATCTCTGGAGCAGATGCTATCTGAAGGTAAGTGGGTGAATTTTAACCTGATCAGGATTGAGATTAGGTTTTCTGACACTGATTGAAATTTCTGCACAACTGTTGCGTGGGTGACTGCTCTTCCAATTTTGTCCACCATTGCCGATGCCTTTGCCATTTGGTAGAAAAGTGAAGATCCTCCTCCTGCAGATATCCACTGCCTACGAACCTCCTGTCATTTATGAAAAATAGATGACCTTCCACATTCATTTCTGCATATCACTTTACAGTGGTATAATGTATATAATATAGTTGTTTGTACCTCACCTTGAGTGTTGGTTATGTTTGAATCATGGCAGTGATTTTCCACAGACCCTTATTAGCTGGTCTGTCAATGAAAGCAAAAAATAACACCAGCAGTTAATTTATTTCTTGCTAAGTAGACACAGAAACAAATTCAGTATGGTTTCAATATCCAAGTGAGAAGGCAACTGATCAGAGCATGCCAACATTTACATTCCCCACTCTGTTCGGGCTCGAACAAATTTAAACCTCCATGTATCTACTAATTAAATATGAAGCTTTTCAATGATAAAGGATGTTTCTAATTTCGTGGATCAATGGTCCACTGTAATATACAGGTTGTTACTTACAGTAAGAATTACTTGAACATGATATTGTCAAACATAAAATGATTGGTCAAACAAAGTGATTATAGAATCCATTGCTCTGATCCATGCTTTGGAGAATGAGTTATGTGAAATTGAACTGCGCAGTCATTCACTAGATACATTTAATAACAGCAAAAATCTGGAAATTGCATTATAACCTTAAGTTACTCCTTGACCACACAATCTTTTTCCTTTTGCAGGTTCGAAGTTGTCCTGTTGCAGTTAAAATGAAGACAAGTCAGTGTATTACAGAATGGATTAATAATCTGATATTTAAATCAAAATGAAGTTCTGTTCATATTTTTTGTGAGTACTATGTTACCTTGAGGAACTAACCAGTCAAGAATGAAGAAAGGGTTTGTGACCATTTGTTTGCATCGCTGGCTGTTTTAACGTTTATCTAATGTCTTGCTGGAATTAAAAGGTGACACGAGTAGATCCAATCAGATATTTGTACATGTATTGCAATTCTGTTTAAATGTTGGAGGTTCTGTCATTTGCTCCATTGTAACATTATTTGTAAATGCCTACTTTCCTGGCAACTAGTGTTGTCTGAAAACCAGACAAAGCAAACTGCAGTAGACCTTATATGAGAACTGGAAACTATTGGGTTTTCATGGTATGTCCTGTTACAGTAGAAGTCCCACCATATTGCAGGTGCATCCATTTCAAAAAGATGGAACATTTGGGTTTTTGTGTCTACATCTGCAAATCAGCCATCCATATTCCAATTGTCAAATCGTTTGTCAATTTTTATCTCTTTAAAAGGTGTACTTTCCTCTCCCAATGATTTTAGCATAACTCCATGCACTACACCAATTCCCAAGAACATCACTAAACTTGGGTATAAGGATTTTCCCCATTGACCAGACCAGGGATATTATTAAACATCTCTGGTGCTGGTGGGTCTTGAACTCGGACCTGCTGGCTCAGAGGTAGAAATATGACCACTGCACCACAAAAGCCCCTCGAAACTTGGGTGCCTGTTTGTAGCAATGCATCATAATGCCGCCAATCTTCATCCCTTGAGGCAATCTAAAAGCTGTCTCATTATTATTTCTAGCAAATACAATACCATTCAAAAATTATTCCACTTCCTTCTACTTAAAACGGTCATTCGGCAACACATTTATCTTCTTGCACGATGATTAAAACTCACAAAAGAAAAATAAAATGTAGCTTCACCGGAAAATTAAACTAAACTTGCAGGAACATTGCATTCTTAACTGAATTTCTGATTTTATATCATCATTTTATTTTGAAGCAGAAATTATTGAGAAAAATAGAATTGTGAATAAGGAGTAAAAAGGTAATTTCTGAACTGAACTAATATCATGGAAAAAGGAAGTGAGGCAATAGACTCAGAGAGAGAAGAAAGGCTCTCATGACAGCTTAAATTAAGAGGGTAAAACCAAATTTTGATTTTTAATCAACTCACTAGTTGAGGTAGAGGAAGGAAACATTCCTATCTAAACAAATACGTGACAAATGTGTCACAAGGAAATACTAGTATCCAAAAAAAAACAAGTAATTATTTTTCTGATGAAGTACTGCAATGAAATTTTTAGGGCTAATTTGCCCAATCCAGAAACTATTCCATTCTTATTCTCATGCACCAAGCCACTGAAAGTAACCTCAAAAATCGACTCACCAAAAGTCCTTCGCAGATGTGTAAATATGATTTTCATTTTAACATGTTCACAGTTATCTATACATGTTTCATCATATAATTTCTGGGTGTAGTTCACACATGATGAACCAATCACATCACCAAATCAATCCTTACAATAGGACTAGCATCCCACAACTTGGTCAATACAGATCCTTGGTATGGACACCTGAAACCTTTTAATTTGTTGAAACAGTTGGACCAGCTAATGTGAGCCTGCAAGTATGCACAGATCTATTTATGATCCGACAGGTAACAAATCTGTCTTTACAACTCCAAAGAGTCCAGACTTCAACATCAAGTTTATGCATGAGTTGACTTGTCAGGTTTGATGTTTTTGGCAATTTTAAAGGTGATGCAGTGTTCCACCTGCAAGATGATGTCCAGCACAACATTGGCTCACATATTCATATTCAAGACAAGTTCGAATTGGAATTGTGTTGCATGGTACAAAACAACATTGATCTCATACATTATGGTCTTACTCAAGCAGAGCAGATTCAGTCAGCTACGTTAGCTGATGACCTGCTGCAACAGCTCAAAACTGTCAACATCATTGTGTGGCCAGAATGAGTTAACAGGCTCCCAAGTAAGCATAACTCTTTTGAAAATTCCATGATGATCTAGGACTCTCCAAGAAGGTAATCTCCAAAAGTAAACAAGTCAAAATTCAAGAAGTGCTTTAAGAAGACATGCTTGACCATTTACACATTGGTCACAGTCAGCCTGAAATAAAAGCACTAGATTGGTGTTTGAATGGTCTGGTGTCAATAAAGACTTGATTAACTGGTTAAGCTGTGTGAGACATGTCAATTCCAACAAGCTCAACTATCGAGAAAAACTCTCATTCTACATTACATTCCTAATGAGCCATAGAACAAAATTGTGACTGATATTTTCCATATCCAAAGATAGTATTATAGCCTGATCACTGACTACTTCATGTGACAAATCAAAGAAGCGACTAGTCCAAATATTATTGATACATTGACCATTATATTTGGTATGTTTGAAGTTCATCAATAAATTGCGTTTGAAACTGTGCTACTGTATACTTGTGCACTCTTCCAACACATGTGCAGAACAAGGGCTTTCTCACTCTCCTCAGTCTGATGGCATCACAGGATGGAGAAAGTGAGGTCTGCAGATGCTGGAGATCAGAGATGGAAATGTGTTTCTGGAAAAGCGCAGCAGGTCAGGCAGCATCTAGGGAACAGGAGAATCGACGTTTCGGGCATTAGCCCTTCTTCAGGAATGAGGAAAGTTGGTCCAGCAGGCTAAGATAAAAGATATCTTAGCCTGACCTGCTGCGCTTTTCCAGCAACAAATTTCCATCTCGGCATCACAGGATACATGGTTTGTGGCATAAAATTCACAATAAAGTTTAAAGTGACTTGTTAAGAACTTTAGATAGTGACACTAAATGTACGTGCTATTTGTCAAGACAATGGTTTAGCCTCACTGGCAACTTTCATATGTAGAAACCTATTAACCACACTAACTGATTACACTGCTATAACATCACAAATTTACACATAATCTGGGTTCTGTGTTTATTGACTACATAGCACAAAGATACTGTAAATGCAAGCAGGCTATTACTATTCTTGCTTCTACTGTTGCAGAAGGTAAAGGCAATACCTTTATATTGGAGCATCATATGTCATCATGTCATCTGCATTCTTCAGGATTCACTGTATGCCTTGTTAAAAATCACACAACACCAGGTTATAGTCCAACAGGTTTATTTGGAGGCACTAGCTTTCAGAGCGCTGCTTCTTCATCAGATCAGACAACCACCTGATGAAGGAGCAGCACTCTGAAAGCTAGCGCTTCCAAATAAACTTGTTGGACTATAACCTGGTGTTGTGTGATTTTTAACTTTGCACACTCCAGTCCAACACTGGCATCTCCAAATCATGACTGTATGCCTTGTCAGAGATCTGTGGATTAGTACAACACTGTACTTTCCTTTTATGATCATCCATTAAGCTATAACTAATCACTTCTACCACATTACAGAAATTATTTCTTTTCCAGTATCTTTTACATGCTTACTAGTGTCAGAAATAATGTCCTTGAGCATGTTTCTGAATTGAAGGTTAGACAAATGACCTGCCCTGAAAATCATTGGAGTAATTAGTCCAAATTTTCTCATCTTCTACATGGTGAAGATCCATACCTTTGTTCAGCTCCTTAATTGCCTTCTGATGTGCAAACATACCATTGTGGGAAACTATAACAGCACTGTTCTTTCCTATTTACCTTTCACTTTACACCAACTACAGTCCTTCACCTCACCATATACATGAGATGAATTACCAGCTTGCAGATGCTGTTACCAAAGTGATCAATTAAAAAGTCCAGTATGCCAGTGTATTATTTTGCTGGGTGGCCTTTGAAAATATAATATTTATGGAAATGTTGCTCACAGGAGTTGCATGCAACCTATACATTTTCTGCAACAACTATAAAGGAAACTTTCAGAGACACTTGTAAAGATAATAAACTTTTAACATAGAAATGAAGCAAAGCCAGTTTTCTGACATGTCATTTACAACTACACTTCAAGCTTTCTAAAGCATTCTGAACGTTTACACTGTTGATAAAACTTTTTAAAAAATATCAGTGAGGAGACAGCTCACAAGGAAACTGAGATGAAAAGAACCACATAGAAAAAGGGATAATTATTCAGTGAACCAGTAGAACAGAGAAATTGATCCATCAGAGAAAGTGACATATATAAAATTGAACACATGAAAAAACAGACTCATAAAGCAAAAAGTGAATAAGATAGATAGGAGTAGACACTCCATAGAATGAAATCAACTTGGCCAGCAGGCAGAACAGAAATCAAAAGATACACATTGCTAAATCTTTGCAAGAATTTTGTACTTTTCATTAGCTCTGGATTCTCCAAAGCACTTCACAAGCTATTAAGTACTTATGAAGTGCTGTCACAATTATAAGACATTGGAAAATGTTATGTGTAATGCATATCAATAAATGCATCCTATGGTGCATAACAGTTTGATAAGTTTCATGCAAATACTCTTCTCTGAACTGGAGCTTATATGTAGATGCAGAAACAAACAAAGGTATCTGACATTTTTTGTTATATTCACCACTACAGCTTCTCAGTAGAGCAAAATGAACCATGTTAATGGAATGTATTGAGAATTTTATGGAACTATTCCTCCTCTTTCTTGTAAGTAAAGGATTCATAACCCCACTCTCTCATTAGAGAGAGACCACAGTTGATGAGATTAACCTAAGATCATCACATCTCAAGTGAAGGGCAAGGTTGAAAAGGCAAGACCTCCATGGCAGATTCAGCTGGTGTGGAACTTGAACCCACACTACTGGTGTCACGTTTTATTGTGAACAAGCTACTCAGCCCCTTAGCATGTGCTTAAGAATTAGAATAATCTCAAAATAAGGACAATGATGCTACAACACACATACCTCATAATTATGGGATTATAGAAGTTGCAGATATTAATAATAAGATAATATCATTTGCCCTGTTGTTTGCTTTCCATAAAATATTATTTCATGTTCTCTAGACTGTTCAATTCCAAAAACAAATCCAATTTTTAGTTTATCATAAGGCAAAACTTCATAGTGAAGGAACAAGCCAAGTAATAGAACAAGAGTATAGCGAAGTAATTAATGAATGACTTTCACCATCCTTCTATGTTATGCTGTGTGCTTTGCCAAATGAATTAATCATTTTAAACTGGAGTAGTTGCAATGTGTTTGTTTTGCATATATTTGAATATAATTACATTTTCAAAGTAGGATAAGTGATTTTTTTTCTCTAATAAAATAGCAGGAAGGATGGCCTAAATGTAGTTAACATCTCAACTATAATCTGAAGGCAGCTTCCCAATTATTTGTTTGCCGTCAATCTTCACATTTGCAGGGGAAACAACTCTGGGGGTTAGAGAAGATCCAGGACAACGATTGAATTGAACTTCCAAGAATCCTAACAACACAACCTGGTCTTACAGAGGACCGGCAAAAGAATTTAACAGTAACATTAGACAAATTAAAGTACGTAAGAAAAGTAATATGTCCAAATGAATACACAGCCAGTCACAGAAAGAAAAGATGGTGACAATAGTTTTTACTATTCATGGAGTGCGTGCATTGCTCTCAGGAGCAGAATTAATTGCTCATCTCTAATGCCCCTGAGAAAGTGATGGGGAGCTGCTAATTGATATTTTGCAATTCCTGAATGTAGGTACACCAATAGTGCTACTAGGGAGGGACTTTAATGACCCCATAAAAATACAGGAAGGGCAAAACAAAGTAGTGTGCAACTTGGAGGGAGATTGGACTGTGTTGTGTTTCCACGTGTTCAGTCCTTTGATCCTTCAAGGGAGCAGAAATACTCATCCTGTGAGATGGTAGAGTTCATAGATTTGGAAGGTGTAGTCTAAGTAATGGTTCCTAAACTTAGAAAACAACAGCATAATAAAAATCTTTCAATCTAGTGGTATAATATCAGTAATGCTGACTCATTATTAATGCTAAATTGATAAAATTACTACAACTTCATTTTATAATGATTTAATGGCTCGACAATATAGAATTTTCATTGAAAAATTCTAATAAAAGTCTGGGTAGCTACCAAAATTCAATACGCCTGAGAATCTCCAGAAGAATTTGGAGAAAAAAATGTTTTTTTTAATGTTCATGGAGTATTTGCATTACTGTCAGAGTCAAATCAATTCCTCATCTCTAATTCCCATGAAAACGTGCTGGTGAATTACCAAATGATGTGTTGCAATTTCTGATATGTAGGTCACACCAATATCGCTGCTAGGGAGGGATTTTAAGAATTTGGACGAGTAAAGATAAAGGAAGGACAATATCAAAATAGTGGGCAATTTGGAGGGGAATTGGGGAATTTTTAACATGCCCCAAAGTTACCCATGAATGTTAAAAAAAAGATTGATTCTGACGTATGCACACACATTGCATTACATTATACAGCAGATATTCACTAACTAAAGGAATTTACTCTGTGTCTTTAAATAAATATGATGCATATTTCAGTTGTACAGACGCTTTTCCTTTAAGCACCTTGGAATGAGTAATTTGAAGAAGTCAAATCATTCACACGGAAGCATCACATTTAAGATGATCTTCAAATGTTTTCATTTCATTGCTTGTTTACTGTGTTTGCCTTACATTTATTTTGGTGGTAAAATATGAGCAGCAAGCACAAGTTACCTGCATTCTGAACACATTTGAACAATGGGTCAGTATAAGAGCACTTTCTGTGACACAACAGGTCTCACAAAATGAGACCCAGCCAGGTCCTTGTTCTAAGTTTCCATTTTGTGCATGTAATTTATTGAAACATACTTATTGAAACATGCTTATATTTTGTATTAACATTTGCATTTTAACAGATTAGACTTGCCTTTATTGGTAGTTTTTAAGAAAGAAATTAGTTTTGTTAGCTGAATTATTTGGTGCTTCAAGTTTTAAACGACTTCAGTAATTCTCTCCCGAATGCAAATATTTTAAATTGCTACAGTATTGTTAGAGTCCACAAGATTTTTGGGCACTCTGAGGAAAAGTGGTTGTTTTATTTTGTCATTTGATTGGTCAGTTATAATGGTGGCTTAGCACTAAATTATCTTGTAAAGACTTATTACGGACTAGAAGATACAAAACCAGTCAGGCAATTTAAATAATTAACTTGAGGAAGAAAATTAGGTGTTATAAATGGCTTTGGAAATCGAAATATCATGTGTGACCCATTCACATGCCAGTTAGAAAGACTGTACTGGGAACCATTTGATTTTGCGCAGTGAACTATCACTAGAAATATACAGAGCAGGCTGAGCTTGGTGCCAGTCAGAATGCAAAACTAATCTGATGCTAACAGTACTACTTTGGAGCTCAAAAATCTAGCTAATTCTGTCTTTGCGTAACTGAAAATATGTCAAGCATCAAACAGGAACCCTCATCAGTGGAATATAAATCTATGAATAATAGTTTATTAGTTAGTTACAGGTTGATTTTGTTAGGCTTTTGATTTTTGGTACTTTATGTAGTTCAAAGTTCCAGAGAGTGGTATGGTGGGTGCCAAAATACCTTTTGCTAACTTTAAGGTTCTGCAAAGCTAGTTTCTCTCAGGCATTCATACACTACTTGACATTTTCCTTGGAATACAGCTTGATTTGGACTATTATTAGTTATCATGTTAACCAGAATAAGCTACCAGAAGCAGAAGGAGGAAGAATGGGAGTGAGGATCTCAGCAAGAGACCATATCTATAATTTTTCAATTTGAACTGTAGAAAAGATCAATTCTTGACATGTCTGGATTTTGGTAAGGATGTTGTTATGTAAATCCACCTTCTGCTATACACACAACAGTAGCCTTAGAAAGGGGGCGAGTCTCCATGCTTCCTCAGATTGGAGAACTGATACAGCCCTAAGTATTTACCAGTGAGGTTGTCAAAATTCATGGTGCCCTACTGCAGGCCACACAAAACCTCCATCAAAAAAACATTTTTTCCTCCAGGTTTGGGATGAATAACTGATAATTAAGTAAAGGAGAAGACAAAGGACTGAAGAGGTAATATAGACAGCCAGAATATATTACCAGAAACTGAATATTAATTTTCTATTTCCCAGCAACAATGCATCTTGTCTTTCTCTGTGACTGCCTATCAAAACCTCTGTCTAACCACAATGCAAAAATAAAAGTGGTGATAAAATGCAGATTCTGAACAAATTTTCAAGTACATAAAATAAATCAATTAGCCTTGTGCATTCCCTTAGAGTCATAGAGTAATATGGCATAAAAGCAAACCCTTTGGTCCAACTAATCCATGCCAGCCATATTCTCAAACTCAACTAGTTCCACTTGACTGCATTTGGCCCATATCCCACCAAACCTTCCATAATCATTTAATTCTCCAAATATCTTTTAAATGTAACAGTATCTGTATCTGTCACTTCCTCTAGCAGTCCATTCCACACACAAATCACTCTCTGTGTAAAAGGATTGCCCTTCATGTCCATTTTAAAACTTTCTCTTCTCAACTTAAAAATATGCCTATTAGCTTTGAACTCCTCCATTGCTAGGGAAAAGATCCTTGCTATTCTATGCCCCTTATTATTTCATAAATCTCTGTAAGGTCATTGCTCAACCTTCTATACTCCAGTGAAAATCTCCAAGCCTACCCTGCCTACTTTTATAACTCAAACCTTCCATTCCTGTCAACAGCCTGGTAAGCCTTTTCTGAACACTCTACAATTTAATAATATCCTTCCTTTAGCAGGGCAACCAGAAATACACACAGTACTCCAGAAGAGTACTCACCAATACTCACCAATATGGCTTCCTGACTCCTATACTCAAATATCTGACCAATGAAGGCAAGCATCCTAAATGACTTCTTAATCACCCCGTCTACCTGTGATGCAAATTGCAATGAATTGTGTACCTGAACCCCCATGTCACTCTGTTCTACAACACTACCCAGGGCGTTGCCAGTAATTGTGTAAGTTCTACCCTTGTTTGTTTTACCAAACTACAATAGCTAACCGCTAATGGCCTTGGAGGGCTATCTTGAACTGCTGTGTGTCTAGAAGGCCAAGCTATTGACAGCACCACGTGATGGCATCTTGAACTGGCAGCAATATAACTTGATTTCTGCTTGCAGCCATCAGTTAAAGTACTGACACTGTATGTGTCTTTGAGGTAGAATCTGCATGGGATTCACTCCACACATAAGTGTGATGCAGGCAGGGCTAGGGTCATGGAGGTAAAGGACATACATGGTTTCTGCAATAAAGGAACCAGATGAGCACTTTGATGGAGAAGTTAATAGCCATATGTAGTTGAATGCTTGGTACAGTAGGAAATCCGATGGAGAAACACCAATAAGATAACTGGAGTAGAAGGAGGTGTGGGAGGATAAATGCTGCCTTCCTATGAAAGGGCAGCCAATTCATGCTCGAGAAATGCAGCCACTTCAGCTACTTTGGCACCTCAGTACATATGACTGGTATAACACGCTGTAAACCTTTTAGAGCATCTACAATGACAGTAGTGAGAGTTTCAACTCTGACATATAGAGCTTTTTGCTTGTGTTGCCATGTGCAACATTTCCCCCACACCCATCAAAGCTGGATCCACAAGTATGTGACCGAAATTGGCCACTGCTTCCCAGGCTGAAAAGGATGTGTTCAAAGCCCTGTGTGTTGGACTCCATCCTCCTTGATGTTGACTGCAGACTCTCCATCAGATTTCCTAGTGTACCAAAAATTCAGCTACATACGGCTACGAACTTCTCCATCAAAGTGTTCATTTGGTTCCTCTGTTGCAAAACACATGTATGTCCTTTTCCCCCCATAACCCTAGCCCTGTTGACAGAGCACTTACTTCTGGTGTGAATCACATGCAAAGTCTAAGATACTTACAGTGTCAGTAGTTTGGCTGATGGCAGCAAGCAGAAATCAAGTTATGCTGCTGTATCTTTGATGTGGAGGAGCTGGTGTTGGACTGAGGTAGACAAAGTTAAAAATCACACAACACCAGGTTATAGTCCAACAGGTTTATTTGGAAGCACTAGCTTTCAGAGCACTGTTCCTTCATCAATTAGTTGTAGAGTATAAGATCATAAGATAGAGAATTTATAGCAAAAGATTTCAAGTGTCATGCAACTGAAATGATATATTAAACAAACAATCCAAGTTTATTCAATATATAATTTTGGTTGCATGAAACTGTAATCTTTTGCAATAAATTCTCTGTCTTATGATCTTATACTCCACAACTAACTGATGAAGGAACAGTGCTCTGGAAGCTAGTGCTTCCAAATAAACCTGTTGGACTAAAACTTGGTGTTGTGGGATGTTTAACTTTGCTGTATCTTCGCCCTCGCCTTTATCTTTCCTGTTCCACCCTACTGCCCAGTGTATTTCCACTTTTTTAACATCTAACAAAAAACAAAATAATTCTGCATAAAGTTGAAGGGAAAGTAAAAGATACAGTTGGGTAATCAGAAAAGAGGGTGGGATGAGGGGGTAATTGGTTTTTGAGAAGGTTTTGTCGTGAGGACACCATCACCTTCAATGTTTTCTTTGACACAGCCACCCTGTCCTTAATCTCAGAAATGTGTCCCCTAATAATGGCAATTCTAGTCTCCCCACCATGGGTTTAGCCTTTGTACTTGCCCTCCTCTAACTAACTCTAGTTATCTTCTCTGCTTGTATGATTTCTTATCCTGCAAAAAAATCTTGCATTTGAATTGTGGAGTTCTTAACTACCAGATAATTCAAGCAGAGCCCAGGAGAGGGTGTGTGTCAGGGCCCAATATCAGGGGCTCTGGAGTTCTAGGGCTACTCTACACTCAAGTTAGGGGCCAGGGTAAGGCTGGGGACTAAGGTTAAGAGTAATACCTTAACCCAGGTCCCTCTAGGCACAAAACAGTCAATGGAGTAAACCCAAAGCGTTTTTACTGTTGGGTATCGGTGAGGGAGAAATCTGTTTAGTTGAGATGGCTGATGTGATTAAATTTCTGACAGCATACTTGGTGTGAGATGTGGTTGTGTGGTTCACAGAAATGTAAAGTATATGAGGGGGAACTGAGGATATAACTTTTAGGTATGATTCTGATTGCTAGAGAATATTGTTAGATGATCAATGAGTATGTTTCAATTTGAAAAGTAACTGAGGCTTATGGTACAGTTAATAGAATATGAGGCATTTTATAATGGCTTGTGGATGTCACTACTTTCTGCACTGCGTCAAGATCTAGTCTCCTCACTTTGTCCTCCAATAATGCCTGCTTCCAACGGTTTTTGATAGTGTGACCATCCAGAATCTTTCACTCTTGCAGATGCAGGAGCATCTCTCATCCTTTCCATGATCCTCAGTCAAAACTGCCAGAATCCAAAACTTTCATGTTCACTGAGTTTCTTAATCTGTCAGCTTTCAACTTTTCCAAGTTCAGACTCTCTTCAATTGTTACTGCCACCACTTGCTGTCAGCTGCAATGCACATCTTGATAGTTACCTTTCATTAGTGGGGGCTAGTTTTATGTGGGACTGGCTGCTGATGCACAATATTGGTCCCCAAGCTGCTGTGTCCAGCCAATGATAGCGTGCTTAACCCCAATAGGGCCTGGAGACCCTGGAAATCAGCAAGTAGCACCACAAAGTTTGTGCACTGTCTGTGTTAAATAAAATAGCTGTGAACAAACAAAAAAACAAAGAAAATTACAGCATGGGAACAGGCCCTTCGCCCGCCCACCCCCGCCCCCCCCCCCCCCCCCCCCCCGCCCCCAAGCCTGTGCTAATCCAGATTCTCTACCTAAACCTTTTCTAATTTTCTAAGGATTTGTATTCCTCTGCTCCCTGTCCATTCATATATCTGTCTAGGGTGAATTGTGCACCACAATCCCCATTGTCAAGGATAACCCAATTCAGCCACTGCCCCTTTAAACAGCCTGTTGAGAAAACCACAAAATCACAATAGCACCAGCAGTGCATAGCAACACCAGTACCTCAGTGCCAGCAATACCCCTGCTTTCCACGGAGGAGTAACTTTGTGAGGCTTTAAAATTGTACATATGTTGTTTTGGTCTCCAGTCATTTTATTTTTGTAAAAAATATAATTTTCATAAAATTATATCAAGATGCATTTCAATTTAGATATTACAGGCAATAGAATAACATACAAGTTTTTTCAATGGATTTGGATACTCAGGTGCCTCAATCTGTTTGCAATGCATGCAACATGGGTTACATGCATTCAGTAACAAGCCTACAACCCAAGGATTTCACTGAGTTACCTGCTCCATGGTACATTTTGGCTGAAAGGCTTTAGACAGTAGTCTTTCCATATTGTGTCTAATGGTGGCTGCTACAAGCTTTACTGCATCCCTCAGCACATGATCCTGGAGCATGGAGTAAGCCAGCAGGTATGTAACCATTACTGCACCGAGTACCAGCAGTACTTTCAGAAAAATGGGAAATGACTTTAGAAAACCTTTAAAATGTTCTCCCTTAACACCTGAATGTGATTGAGTCCGGGAGTCTGAGTTTTTTTCCTGATCTTATAACATTGCAAAATATTTGGGCAAGGCAGAATTCTGCAAACACAAAAGATGTTTTCACACGGATCCCAGCAAAGATTTGCTGTTTATCGTGCCAGGACAATGTTCCAAAATGACATAAAAGCAGAATGTTATGGATACTGCAAACATGGAATATAAACAAACAAAATACTGGATATACTCCGGCAGAGAGAGAGAGAATAACTGTGTTAATGTGCAAATTGATAAGCTTCAATCAGAACTGGAAAAAATAAAGATTGGACAGGATTTGATTAAGAGCCAAGTAGAATATGGGCGCAGGAAGATCTATGCTAATGGGAGAAGAGAAGAGATGCTAATTGACAGAACTTACACAGTTAAACGAACAGAGCTAGAGTGAGGGACTAAACAAAAGATATGGCTTGAGCAGTTTTGCTGTTAGCAAAAAGTAAGTGAAAGGTGAAACAAGCAAAGAGTAGGGAATAAGATTGGGCAGAAAGAGTTTATAGGGTTAAAAATCACACAACACCAGGCTATAGTCCAACAGGTTTAATTGTTTGTGTGCACATTTGATGACTTACCTGAGGATGAATGTTCTCACTATGGAAGGAGTATAATGAAGATTTACCAGACTGAATTCATAGAATCCCTACAGTGTGGAAACAGACTCTTCAGCAAGACATGTCCACACCGACCCTCTGAAGAATTAACCCACCTAGATCCATTCCCTCACCATATTATCCTATATTTACCCCTGACTAATGCACCTAATCTACACATCTCTGAACACTATAGGCAATTTTGCATGGCAAATTCACCTCACCTGCACATCTTTGGATTGTGGGGGGAAACCAGAGCACCGGAGGAAACTCAAGCAAACATGTGGAGAATGTGCAAACTCCACACAGACAGTCTCCCAAGGTTGGAATCAAATGCAAATCCCTAGCACTGTGAAGCAGCAGTGCTAACTACTGAGCCACCTTGTCACCGCGGGATGGGTTGGCAGGACTGATGCATGAAGAGAGACTAGTTCAGTTAAGACTATATTCACTGCAGTTTAGAAGAATGAAAGAAGAATAGCATAGGAACCTATTAAATTCTAACAGGGCTAGTCAAGGTAAATAAAGGATAGATGTTCCTAATAACCAGTGCGTTTAACACCAGGGGTAATAATCTAAGGATATGGAGTAGGCCATTTAGGACTGAACCAAGAAAATGTTGTTTTCAGTCCCAGAATGGTGAGCCTGTGGAATTCTGTTTTGGAAGGGCCAAATTCTGTCAGGCCAAAACATGGAATGTTGTAACGCAGGGCATAGATGTTGTTCTCACGGCTAAAGGGATTAAATGGTATAGGGAGAAAGTCGGAACAGGGTGCTGAGTTAGCTGATTCAGCCTGATCATATTGAATAATGGAGCAGGCTCAAAGAGCCTAATAGCCAACACCTGTACCTATTTTTACATTTCTATGCTAATGGCCTGAAATGTTTGAACTCAATGTGTGGGAATTTTTGGATAGTAGGGTTTCTTGTCCATTCCACCCAGATAATCAATAGGGAACATATCTTTGTCAATCACAGCAGGCCGAAATAAAAGGGCGCTAATTTGCAGGAGATGGGATTTCAGTCCCTCACTCAGAAAGAAATCCAATCTGCTAGCTAATGGGTTTGCAGTTTGTTGTCTCATCAACAGTAGTGGCCATGATTGGGATCACAAGCAGTTTGCACATGGAGTCATGGGGTCGTTCTGCACGGAAACAGACCCTTCGATCCAGCTCGTCCATGTCAAACACAATCCCAAGTAAACTAATCCCATCTGCCTGCTCCTGGCAAAACCTTTCCTATTCATGTACTTATCGAAGTGTCTTTTAAATATTGTAACTGTCCTCACATACACGACTTCCTCAGGAAGCCCATTTTACATATGAACCATCTTCCGTGCAAAAGATTTGCCCCTCATGTCTTTTTAAAATCTCTCCCTCTCATCCTATAAAGATGCCCCCTAGTCTTGAAATCCCCCCTTCTACAGAAAAAGACACCTACCATTAACCCTATCTATACTCCTCATGATTTTATAAACATCTATAAGGTCACCTCAAATCCCTAATCTCCAGTGAATAAAGTCCCAGCCTATCCAGCCTTTTGTTATAATTCAAACCTTCCACCCCCAGCAACATCCTGGTAAATCTCTTCTGAACCCTCTCCTGCTTAATGATATTCTTCATATAACTGGGCACTTTAAGTCCCAGAGCCCAGGGCTGCATAAGTGCAGGGGTTTTCACAGTTGGGAGATCACGTGGGAGAAAGTGAGGACTGCAGATGCTGGAGATCAGAGCTGAAAATGTGTTGCTGGAAAAGCACAGCAGGTCAGGCGGCATCCAAGGAGCAGGAGAATCGACGTTTTGAGCATGAGCCCTTCTTCAGGAATGAGGAAAATGTGCCCCACAGGCTAAGATAAAGGTAGGGAGGAGGGACTTGGGGGAGGGGTGTTGGAAATGCGATAGGTGGAAGGAGGTTAAGGTGAGGGTGATAGGCTGTGTGGGGGTGGGGACAGAGAGGTCAGGAAGAAGATTGCAGGTTAGGAAGATGGTGCTGAGTTCGAGGGTTGGGACTCAGACAAGGTGGGGGGAGGGGAAATGAGGAAACTGGAGAAATCTGAGTTTATCCCTTGTGGTTGGAGGGTTCCTAGGCAGAAGATGAGGCACTCTTCCTCCAGCCGTCGTGTTGCTATGGTCTGGCGATGGAGGAGTCCAAGGACCTGCATGTCCTTGGTGGAGTGGGAGGGGGAGTTGAAGTGTTGAGCCACGGGGTGATTGGGTTGGTTGGTCCGGGTGTCCCAGAGGTGTTCTCTGAAACGTTCCGCAAGTAGGTGGCCTGTCTCCCCAATATAGGGGATGCAGCGGATGCAGTAAATGATGTGTGTGGAGGTGCAGGTGAATTTGTGGTGGATATGGAAGGATCCCTTGGGACCTTGGAGGGAAGTAAGGGGGGAGGTGTGGGCGCAAGTTTTGCATTTCTTGCGGTTGCAGGGGAAGGTGCCGGGAGTGGAGGTTGGGTTGGTGGGGGGTGTGGACCTGACGAGGGAGTCACGGAGGGAGTGGTCTTTTCGGAATGCTGATAGGGGATGGGAGGGAAATATATCCCTGGTGGTGGGGTCCATTTAGAGATGGCGGAAATGACGACGGATGATACGATGTATATGGAGGTTGGTGGGGTGGTAGGTGAGGACCAGTGGGGTTCTGTCCTGATGGCGATTGGAGGAGCGGGGCTCAAGGGCAGAGGAGCGGGAAGTGGAGGAGATGCAGTGGAGAGCATCGTTGATCACGTCTAGGGGGAAATTGCGGTCTTGAAAGGAGGCTATCTGGGTTGTTTGGTATTGGAACTGGTCCTCCTGGGAGTAGATGAGGCAGAGATTAAGGAATTGGGAATATGGGATGGCATTTTTACAGGGGGCAGGGTGGGAGGAGGTGTAGTCTAGGTAGCTGTGGGAGTCGGTCGGTTTATAGTAAATGTCCGTGTTAATTCGGTCGCCCGAGATAGAAATGGAGAGGTCTAGGAAAGGGACGGAGGAGTCTGAGATGGTCCAGGTAAATTTGAGGTCGGGGTGGGGTCCACAAGTGAAATAGGAAGTTACCGGTTGGCATTTTGATTTTCAGGCTGGGAAAAATGGAATTATTCAAAGGGATGCAGACCATTTGATGGGTGAGCAATGAATAAAGTACAGTAGACTTATAGAGTCATATAGATGTACAGCATTAAAGCAGACCCTTCGGTCCAACTCGTCCATGCAGACCAGATATCCTAATCTCATCCCATTTGCCAGCACTTGGCCCATATCCCTCTAAACAGTTCCTATTCTTATACCCATCCAGATGCCTGTTAAAGGTTGTAATTGTACCATCCTCCACCTCTTCCTCTGGCAGCTCATTCCATACATGCACCACCCTTTGTGTGAAAAAGTTGCCCCTTAGGACCCTTTTGAATTTTTCCCCTCTGACCTTAAAACTGTGCCCTCTAGTTCTGGGCTCCCCCACCCCAGGGAAAAGACCTTGTCTATTTGCCCTATGCATGGCCCTCATAATTTTATAAACCTCTATAAAGTAACCCCTCAGCCTCCAACACTCCAGGGAAAACAACTCCATCCTATAGAACCTCTCTGTTTAACTCCAACTTTCCAATCCGAGCAACATCCTTGTTACTTTTTTTGTAATTTCTGAACCACCCTTTCTTAGATTGAAAAACATGCATGAAAATCACTATTTCACTTGAAAGGAGTAATTGTAGTCTTGGATGGTGAGGATTAAAGATTTTAATATGCTGTGAGACTTATGATTTATGTTACAGAATCATTTTAATCTGTTACAGTCTTGGAAATGACTTAAACCCAAGTACATAATCTTTCAGAATGTTGTCTTTCTGTCTTTGAAGGTCAAGTTTTGATCTATAAGAAGAGTCAGCATGTTTCTGAAACCTGACCTTTGAAGAGATCATTGTAAGACAGATCGAAAATTAGCAATAAATGTGATAATTATGTGATGCTGCTGCTCCTTTAACTAGGTTATGTTGTTCTTGTTTTTTTTCAGCAAGGTTATAAAGGACACAAATTCCCGAAAAGTCTAAACTGAAGGAGTTTAAGGCCAATTTGATTATAGCTAACAGAAATTCCCTAAAGCAAAAGGCTTTAAAGTTTAAAAAACAGCACTTGGTCAGTGAAAGGGGAGTGGCCAATTCTCCCAGCTCAGCATTTCTCAGGTTTCATTTGGTTTTAGCATAGTAGTGTTGAAAAAGCTGCTGGACCCTAAAGAAGCAGATCCATGCTGATCCTTCCCTCTCTCTGGCTTCTCTCCTGTAAGACCTTGTGTTTGATTTTACCTTTGGTGCCAAGGAGTGTTTAGGGAGATTGTTGCGAGTATTGGGAACAGCATCATGAAGTTGGGGTAATCTGTTGAGTTTTTGGATAGGTTAAATTATTCGGTATTCTGTTCTCTTTTATATGTGTTTCATTATGTAATCTTGTAAATAAATTTGGTTTTGTTTAAAGCTAAGTGGTTTGCAGTTGCATCGGTCCTAGAATATCCATGTTATACCAGTTTAAAACAACTAGCAAAGTAAGGATCTGGGCTACTTTCTTGAAATGTTTTGAGGGGGTCTGGCCTGGTACATAACAGATTAGGGGCTCGTCTGGGATTTGTTCTATAGTTCTGATTTGGGATTTAGGGTTGTTGGACTTGAACACAGCAAGTGGTAGGTGTTAGTGCCTTTTTGTTCTGGGTGTTGCATTCCGTTGGTTTAAACAATGTTTGGGATATGAATGACTCTTTCAGTCACCAAGGGTTTTCTGGGGGTGGAAGAAGTGAACTTTGGAGATTTTACAAAAGGCAATTAAGGCAAAACTGCTGGAATTAGCAGGCAATATGGAATTGGAGTTGCATCCTTACATTAGGAAAGGAGACATAATTACATCAATAGGACTGCAGATGCTGAAGTACCAGAGTTGAAAAATGTGGTGCTGGAAAAACACAGCAGGCCAAGCAGCATCCGAGGAGCAGGAGAATCGACGTTTCGGGCATAAGCCTGAAGAATCTTTAAAGATGGCTAAATTCAATTGAAAATTAAGCAGCTTGAGTTAGAGGCAAAAGACAAGAAATTACGATTAAAAATAGAAGAAAGAGAAAAAGAACAAATCACTTTAGCCGAACAAAAAGAAAAAAAGAGAGTGGAAAGGAAGAAACAGAGGGAATTTGAACTTCAGAAATTGGCACTTAAACAGGAAAATCAGTTTAAAAGGATGCAGTTGAAGGCTGAAGTTAGAGCTAGTGGGATATTCACATCACTTTCAGAGAAGGTATCTTGGGCATATGAGGAGGTGAAGAAAGCCATCTTAAGTGCATATGAATTTGTGCCAGAAGCCTACAGACAATGTGGCATAAACCTAAGATGGGACCTTGAAAAGATCAAACTAAGTCATTTTGATGGATGGATATGGACATTAAAAATAGAGCAAACCTATGATACTCTTAGAGAGACAATTAGTTTGGAATAGTGCAAAAATTCACTTTCTGAAGTAATGAGAACTCGTGTGGAAGAGCAGAGAGTTAAAATGGCAAGACTAGCAGCTGAAATGGCTGATGATTTTGAGTTGGCCCATAAATCAAAGTTTGGCTTCCAAATCCAATTTCAATCTGTGAGGGATAGAAACTGGGGAAAAGAAATTCTTACGTGGAAAGGGAAAATGAGATCTTGGTGAAGATCATAAGGATACCTTGCCACAGGGTAAAAAAAGGAAACCCTTGAAGTGGACAGAGAAGTTAAAAAGCTCTGGTACTTTCACTGCAATAAAGTAAGCCACAGGAAATCTCAGTGTTGGTGGGTTAGGAAAAGCACTGGGAAGCCAAATGTAGAGAAACAGTCAATGAATTTTGTTGGGGTGGCAACAGAAAGCACAGTAGAGGCTAATAAGCTGCATCAGAATGTACAAGCTGGTCGGGAGGTTGGTTAAGGAGGAAGTGCCAGATCCTTTTACACCGTATACTTGCAAAGGTAAAGTTTACTTGCATAGGCCAAGAGCAGCAGGTAAAGTTTACAATATCAAGAGGCATACAATCCTCTCAATATATGAAGCTGAAAGATAAGGAGATATGTACCTCTGTTGGACTATTGCCAGAAAAGTTATTAATAACAGGAATTCATGGTGAGATGAGATGCGCTCAATTATGTAAAGTGAGGTTAGAATGTCAAGTTAAGAGCGGAGAAGTTATGGTAGCAATACTGGACAAGCTCTCAGCTCTTGGAATACAATTTTTCCTTGCTAATGATATAGCTGATTCACAGATAGAAGTGCTGCCTACTGTGGTTGAAAAGACAGTGGAAACTTAGGCAACTGAACTATTGTAGGACGCATATCCTGGAATCTTTCCCGACTATGTGGTAAGAATTACAATTCCTGCAGTGTGGAAACAGGCCCTTCGTGCCAACAAGTCCACACTGACCTTCAGAAATGTAAGCCATTCCCCTACCCAATATTTACCCCTGACTAATAACGTACACTATAGGCAATTGAGTATGGTCAATTCACCTAAATAGCACATTTTTAGATTGTGGGAGGAACCCGGAGCACCTGGAGGAAACCCACACAGACATGGGGAGAATGTGCAAACTCTACACAGAAAGTCACCAAAGGCTGGAATCAAACCCGGGTCCCTGGCACTGTGAGACTGGGAAATTGATATTGGGAGCAAAGAAATGACAGATAATTTGAACCAGTATTTTAGATTGGTCTTTGTGGCAAATGATATTATAAACGTCCCAAAGTTATTAAATAACAAGGTTCTGATCAGAAGAAAGATTTCTATCATGAGGATAAACAAGTTTAATAAATAAATGGCACTAAAAGTAGATAGGTTGCCATTAGCTGCTGGCCTGAATTCAAGGATTTAAAAGGAAATTGCTGATTCTGGGAGAGTTCCAGTAGATTGGAACACTGCTGATATGATGCCCCTATTCAAGAAGGTAGGGAGACAGAAATCAGATGACAAGAGACCAGTTAGCCTAACATTTGACAACTGGAAAATGATAAAGTCTACTTTGAAAAAGAAATGAGGAATTCAGAAAAGATTAATGACATCAAACAACATCAACTTAATTTTTGACAGGTAAATTATGTTTGACAAACTTATTTCAGTTCTTTGAGGATAACAAGCAGATTTGATGAAAGGGAACCAGTAAATGTAATGCACTTGGACTTTCAGAAGGCATTCAATGATGTGCCAAATAAAATGTTATTGCACAAGATTGCAGTAAAAGTATTGGAAGTAATGTATTAGCATAAGTTGAGGATTGGTTAACAGACAGAAAACAGAAAGCAATTAATGGCTCTGTTTCAGGTTGGAAAGGCATAAGTAGAGGAATTCCACAAGGATCAGTCTTAGTGCTTCAGTTACTTATTGTTTATTTCAATAATTTAGAGAGGGGAACAGACTTTAATGTATACAAATTTCTAGAGGATACAAATAAACGTGGAAAGGAAGTTGTGATGAGTACTTAAGAAATTTACAAGTGGATGTAAATGGTCAAGTGAGTGGGTGACAATTTAACATTTGGAGTTTAGTGTGGAAAAGTGTGATGTCATGAACTTTGGTCAGCAGAATCAAAGGACAGAGTTGAGAGTGTGGTGCTGGAAAAGCACAGCAGATCAGGCAGCATCTGAGGAGAACATAATCGACGTTTTAGACGTAAGCCCTTCATCAGGAATGTCAGGCAGCATCCGAGGAGCAGGAGAATCAAAGTTTTGGACATAGACCCTTCATCAGGAATGTCAGGCAGCATCTAAGGAGCAGGAGAATTGACATTTTGGACATAAGCCCTTCATCGGGAATGTCAAGCAGCATCTGAGGAGCAGGAAAATCGACCTTCCTGGCCTAAGCCCTTCATCAGAGTCCTCACTTTCTCCTAGAATCAAAGGAAAGGCTGTTATTTAAATGGAGAGAAACTCCAAAAAAAGTGCAGTGCAGAGGGATCTAATTGTTCTTGTGCATGAAACACAAAAAGCTGGCATGCAGGTACAGCAAGTAATTAAGAAAGCAAATCAAATTCTGGCCTTAATTGCTGGGAGATTCATGATTTAAAACAGGAAAGCTTGTTACAACTGTACAGAGTGTTCGCATGTCTGCACCTGGAGTCCTGTGTGCAGGTTAGGTTCCTGTTTTAAGAAAAGAGATGCTGCCTTTGGAGGTAGTTCAAACAGCTACACTCAGCTGATTCCTGGGGTGAAGGAGTTGACTGATAAAGATTGGTTAAAAAGTTTAAATTCTTAGAATTTAATAGTATAAGGAAAGATCTTATTGAAGCATATATACATCTGAGAGGCGTGACAGAGTCGTTGTTGAGAAGATGATTCTACGAGTGGGGTAATCTCAAACTAAGTGATATTGTTGCAGAATTTGGGGACACTTATTTAAAACCGAGGTGTATAGATGCAGAGAGTAGTGAGTATCAAAATTCACTATCCCAGAGAGTTATGGAGGCTTGATCACTGAAAGTATTTAAAGAGGAGGTAGATAGGATTTTTGAAGTATCAGGAAGTTTCAGCTACGGTGAGCTGGCATCAAGGAAGAGTTGAGACCTGGGCAGATCAGCTGCGATCTGGTGGGGTATGCTTGAGGGCTGAATAGCCTACTCCTGTTCCTGTTTCTTAATTTCTTGTGAAAGACTGAACATGTGGGTTACCTTATTTTATGAATCAATGAGGGCATTAGGTTTCTGTGATTCTTTTGCAGTGTATTTTCATGTCTTATTGACTTGACACTACATCTTCTTCATTTGTCTTTAATCACAATCCAACATTTTACCAAATGTTGTTTTGCCAAAGTTAGATTGAATGACACTTCCTTTTCTTATTTCTGAAATTCATAGTCTCATGAGTTTGAGTTGAAAGGACATTGTACTCCTGTGCCAAATTTACTGAGCCAGTCAGTGCTTTTTATTATGAGAACAATCTGAATAATCTGTCTCATTCAATTCACAGCGTTCTGAATAATCCAGCACAATCCCATTGTCAACAATCCAGTATTAAAAAGTGGCTGAATGGGTAATTTCCTATTTGTTCAGGTGCTAAGTTTCTATTAATGCTGATTGAATGCTTTGATCTACTGCCAGGCACCTGCTTATTGTGAAATGTATTCTTCGCTGCTGGATTACAATCGAACCAACAAGTTGTGTTGAAAGGACTATTAATCAAACAACTTCCTTTAACTGAAAATTACCATTCAAAGTGTAATGACTATCATGGGGTCAGCCAATTGGACCTCATGGAATGAGTTCCCTGATTGAGGCTGTTAATCTGATCCGATCAGGGAGCCTCGGCTTACAGATAAGAACAGAAGTGTCTGATATCCTGTTCACTCTGTGAGCTGGTCCTGAGGGAGTTGGACAAATGTCAAGGACTTTCCACATGTAAATAAAGGGTGACCTGATGACAGGATACTGGTCTCTTTGGAGTTATTTCACAAAGATGTTGCATCATTCAATAATTGAGATATTTATTGGCCTAAAATTTGCTGCAGCAGGCCAACTCATAACTCTATTGGTTGTATTTGTTCCCAATACCTTCAATTCAAGTATGTTTGCCCCATAAATTTGCTGGATGTGCAAGTGGGTGCAAAATGCCATCCAGATATCCTAATGGACATTGGAAGAGAGCATCTTCTTATGATCAAGGATTTCAGAAATAAACAGAAGGATGAAAATGGAGAATGAATTAGTTATCTTGATTGTAATAAAATATGGGTAAGTTATCAACACCAATCATCTAATTTTAATATTGGAGAGTTTCAGAAACTGAAACAGTTTCAAAACTGAAAAACACTGACTCAAAATCAATGCCTTGGTCACCTGACCACATGTTGAGTCAAGCTTAGTGAACAAATAAACAAGAATCAGTCTGAACTGAAATTAATGCCAAATATATTCTGTTTAATTAATACCTTCATAAGAAGTTCATGTGTTGGAGGTAAAAACTAAAATCCCCTTCAATTATCCAGTTGTGAGACATCAAACTCAGAATGGCAATACAGAAATAAGAGATGTTTCAAGGAACCACTTTGACAAAGCTGAGGAGGTGGATTGTGACTGAAACTGGAGAAGGATCTTTCTCTCTTTCTCGATTTGGTCTTTCAGGAAAGAAAAAGCCCAATCATAAAGCAAATTGGAGAAATATCTGAACACTGAGAACTCAAAGATATCAGCCATATTCATAGCTGTCATTAATCCAGAAAATATCAATTATCACGTCAAAACCTAACCCCTCAAGAATATTCTAAGGACTTTAAACAGATACTCTTTTATCTCCTACTGTAAGCAGAAACAAACTTTGACTTTACACCTTTGACTGTGACAGCATATATTTGATGCTGCACCTTTCAAATTCTGAACTAAAATTATATGCACCTTTCCAAACATCAAAATACTGATGGTACACATCAACTAATCAGAGTCATGGGCAAAATGTTTCCCTCCCTTTTGTGTGGAGTAATGAGGAGAATAGTGATGAAATAGGGTGAAAATGAAAAAAGCAAATTGTCAAATTCAGTTTTCTCCTCAGTCCTTGAATGATGACTTTAGATTCTCACCCTTGAGTGGTGATTACCTTATATCCATGCATTTGTATTTCATTAAAACATCAACTCATCTTATTTGTCAGTTTCAAACCTCCTTCAACAAGAGAGTGGGTACCTGAATTCCTGTCCCAGTCATCATGCAACTACTTCTTCTGTACACCATCTCAGTATGTATCACGGACACTATTCTTCTTGGGACATCAACGACACAAATCACAATCCGTGTGATGGAGTGAATATTCCCCTGAGTATCCAGCAGCCACTGATGCTTTATTGAACCTGGACATCCAAGGCAGTCCTCAACCTGCCCATGGAAGCAATTAGAGAATTGCTGAAGCCAGACTGAAATGCATGATTCCTGTCACTGCAGTTTGACAAACTTATCAATGGCCAACAACAGTGTCTGGGACTGAACAAGTGCTTGGTTTCTGACTGTCTTCTGAGCTCCTGAAGCCTTGAGCACCATCCATACCATCTGCGGAGACATGTCAGTGATATGAGTGACAGATTCTGTTCCTGAATTGAATTTAGATAAAGTGCTGACTGAGATGAAAGTCTCCGAGCTGGTTGAGGGTGAAAGTACAAGCCTTGCCACTACATCCTGTAAGTGATCTTCCACCTCAAAGTTAGAGGTGGAGCTGAAGACCATCAGCATTAGCCTCTTTGGAGAGATTCGTTGTGAGGTCCCAATTGCCTGCATAAGTAAAGAGAGGGAATTATTTGTAAAAAAAAATACATAAAAGCTTTTGCATTTATGTAAAGTATAAAAGTAAGAGTTAATTCATCCTTTTGATTTAATTTTGATTTAATTGTCATGCGTACTCAAATACAGAAGTACAGGAGTATAGTGAAAAGTGTATAATGTCGCCACACAAGGCAACACTTAGGAGACTTGATATAGTCGATGTGGGAAGGTTATTTACCCTCATAGATGAGCTCTAGGAGCAAAGGTAAAAACAATGACTGCAGATGCTGGAAACCAGATTTCTTCAGCACTACTAATCCAGAATCTAGGAGCAAAGGGCATAGTCTCAGAATAAGGGGTTGCACATTTAAGGCATTGGGTGATGAGGAATTCCTTTTCTTGGAGGATCATAAATCTGCAGATAAAGTGATAAGATGATAATGGGAGAGCTGCATTGCACACTGAAATTGGCTCAATTGGTTTCTCATGTGTGTCTCCACAAAACCCCAAGAGGTGTCCTGGTCTTCTCTGCCTAGATCCAGAATTTTAGCCACACATGATGAGCCTGATGTCTGCCATCTTCATCCCACCATCTTTGGATCTCTCCACCTTGTTGTGAACGATATTTTCCTGCCATGAGACAGAAGGATGTATTGAGTATGATGACATTCAATGCAACAGCAGTTCGTAGTCATCATGAGAAGAAAAGGTGGTGAGCTTTTCCCAGTGAGTAATAAAAAAGGCAGAGAGCAGGAAGCATTAGTAGTTTGGGAGGATGAGATTTAGATTGGAGCCCTTGAGTGGACATGAAGCATGCAATACTAAGAGAAGTAATCCATGAGCCATGATAAGATAAATATGCAATAGCAGAGTTTGACTGAGTACTGACCCTGTCAAACTGAGCCAGCAGATGGAAGAGGGCAAAACTTAATCTTGTGGAGTGCAGGAATTCTTTCTAAACTTTGACACTGGATATAGCAGTGACCGAAGCTGCAATTTCTTTCAGGCTGACTATGTCCGTTAGCATGGTGTCTTTTGGCTGACAACAGGTGAAATGGATTGTGCTGCTCTGCAGCAGATCATCAAGGAACAGCTCCAGATCCCTGTTCTGGAAGTGGAGAGCATGTCACGCCTTTCTTCCGTGACCTTTCCTATATTGCACACCTCAGTATGAGGAGCTGTTCTTTCCTTGCCGCATCTGAGTGATGTGCAACTATACCAATGGCATGGAAGCTGGAAGGTTTCAGCAGTGGCAAGCACATTCACTTTGCTCACTACGTGATTGCCTGAGAGACATGTCCAACAGCCTAGCTGCAAAATTAATGAGGTAAAAAGCAGAACATCATGTAAGAAGATTCACTCTGAGGCACAGCAGTCTGAATTAATACCATTTGACAAAAAAATCTTTAACTGAAAGAGAAATATTCAGCCCTTAGTCAACAAGTTAAAGGAGCAAGTATTTTTTTTCAAGAAAACTATTCAGCAACTAGTTCCAACAACTGCTGTAGGCCTCAGTATCTGAATTTGTTAATTGATGGTGGGTCAATTTTCGAGAAAATTAAGGATCCATATTCACAATCACATACTTCATGGTCTATTCCATCTTCCACTCTATGGAACAGATTAGATTCCCCACAGTATGGAAACAGGCCATTCAGCCCAACAAGTCCACACCAACCCTCCAAAGAGTTACCCACCCAGACCAAGCCCCTACTCTATATTTACCCCTGACTCATGTACCTAATGTAACAGGCAATTTAGCATGGTCAATTCACCTGGACTACACATCTTTGGATTGTTGGAGGAAACCCACACAGACAGAGGGAGAATGTGCAGACTCCATACAGATAGTTGCCTGAGGAGGGAATCGAGCCCAGGTCCCTGGTGCTGTGAGGCAGCAGTGCTAACCACTGAGCCACCACGCCACCCCAAATAGAGCCATCTTCATCTCTTGTGCAGATATTTAAAAGTCTAGTTCCATAACTAGAATGCAGCAACATGTCAAAACATCAAATGCTGAGAAATACTACTACTCTGTGCAGGCTTTGTCCTGAGGAAGAGTGATATTTTGATACTTTATGGGAAGATAAATATAATAACCCAGTCCCCGGACAAGTGCAGCTGTTACATCTTCATTAATGGTCTGGTATGGATACACTGTAGGGCTTGTATGACATTATTGAAACAATACAACCCATTCTTGCCTACTTTCCAAATCACGCTACAACTTACAGCATCAGATGCAGGTAGACTCAGCATTGAAGTTACTTGGGCAAGCATTTGAAAGTACTTTGTTCACTCATGATTTTACCTTACCCCTTGGCTATGGAAAGCAATTCCACACATTGCAGCTTTTCTTATGTAGTTTGCTAGTGATTATCAGGTCATGGTTTCTGCAGTTGTTGAGAATCTTTATTATTGTTTTAGTGCTTAACATCATTTTGGGGGTTTTATTTGAATCAAACATTATATTTTCAACAAACAATTTCTCATTGTCAATAAAACAAATTATTACAATATCTGCAGATGTTTTGTGGTATTTGCTGCTAAATGCATTGTCTTCTGTGGAAGATTACAGATATAAATACAAAATTAGAATTCTCAGCTGAAATGAGAGTGGAGTCTGACATTAACAAATTTACTTGTTTCTGATTTGCAAGAAAAGTCAGTCAGGCCATTACATTTTGGGTAGGAATTCAGTTACCCACTATTAGAGTATGTGCAACTGGACAACTGGTCAGGACAGTAAATCAGGTTTAACTACATGTTGAACAGCCTAATGCATTAATGATTCTCCCTCTTTTATTCTAACTCTTTTATTTAACCTTTTGAAGTCATGTTAATCCCCTTAGCAATGCTCTTTGCTGGTAATATGCAGGGATTTATAATCAATGGTCTGAAAGTAATAATGACGGAAAAGGTATTAAGTTAAATACCGGCAAATTCAGCAAATATTAATACTTCTGGCTGTGTATGTAATGTACGGAAAAAATAGAAATAGGAGCAAGCATAACAGACCTCTGCCTGATTTGTTGTCTCAACTTGCTTTGATCAGCTTGAATGCGTGTAAGGCATTAAATTCCGGCCTTAATGCCTAAGCTTGCCCTTAAAGAAGAGGTAACCAAAGGTATCAGAGTTCAGCTTGTTCCCAGGGAGGAAACTTTATGTCTCAAAGGTCTAAAACTTCATTGCCATCCCTTCCACTTTACAAGTGCATGATGGGAACTTAAGTGCATGAATCACAGAAAACCAGTATGCAGGACAGCAGGTAATAAGGAAGACAAATGAAGTTTTGGCTTTAATTGCCGAAGGAGGAGAGTATAAAAGTATGGAAGCATTGCTGCAATTGTACAAGTTTTTAGTGAGACCACAGCTGGAGTAGTATGTACAATTCTGAGCCCCTTACTTGAGGAGGGATATAATTGTATTAAAGGCAGTTCAGAGAAGGTTCACCAGATTAATTCCAGAGATAAATGACTTGTTTTATGTTGAGATACTGAGCAGCTTAGGCTTATAATCTCTGTATCTAATTGATATCAAAGGTGATTGACAAAGTAGGTGTAGAGAGGATGTTTCTTCATGTAGGACAATCTAGAATGAGAGATCATAGTTTTAGGATTTAAAAAGTTGCAAATTTAAAACAGAAATGAAGAGAAATTACTGATCGCAAATGCTGTGAATCTGTGGAATTCACTATCTCAGAATGTCATGGATGGCAGGACACAGAAGAAATTTAAGGAGTAAACGAACAAACTTTTCATTAATAATGGGTTGACAGATTATGAAGAGTGGACAGGAAAATAAAATTAAGGTCAAGACAAGATTAGCCACCATCATATCAAATGCTGAAAGAGGCTGAATATTTGAATCGCTTACAGCTGCTCCCAGTTCTGATGTTCTTACACACACATCCAAGATACATCCCTAAAGTAGACCAATATCTGCTTTAGTTGCTAATGGTAGGTTTGTCAAATCCAAAGTAATGGGACCTCACACAATTCTGAAGTTTCAAAAGCATTGATTTTTTTAAAAAGGCTCTTACCTGAATGTGGAGCTGGGAATTATTCTCTTTTCTCCAAAGAATTTCAGAAGATCATTGATACCTACTGCTTTCCCACTTTCCAATCATGTTCCTCCTCTTAGGACTAATTAGAGGGCTGAAATTTTAATCCATTTTGGCAACAAACTGCCACTAAGTATGCAGTGTCTATCGTCTCTCAATCTCAATCAGCTAAGACCTAATGCCCCATTTCGTATTTACCTCAGATTTACCTGTTTGGGTTTAGAGAACGGTTTGTCAGCCAAAGTTCATGGCAGGAGGCTGGAATGGTTCAATTTCACTCATAATGCCATCCCACCAGTCAATACCAGACTAGCTACCGGCGAAGATATTGGCAGAATACGGATATTAGTCTGTGAGGCAGACACACTTAAAGCAGAAGCAGAAAAAAAGGAGAGAAAATGAAAAGAAATGGCATTAGAAAAGACAAGAAGGAGAAATTTATGTTGGAGAAGTTTACAGAGCTAAAATTATCTTCAGCAGCAAAATTAACAAAAACGTTAAGGGATTGAAAAATATTCAACAGCTGCATATGAATGAATTTTCCACCATTCAAGGCAGCATCCAATATAATTTTAATTTAGAGTAATGTGCTTGTGTAATGTCTTCTTGCAAACAGCCAATACTAATATATATTTTCAATTCTTTGAAGTCTACCAAGCTGAGCAAAATCTTAGGCACTGGAACATGCTTGGTAATCGCACTGGATTGTAAATGCAAAGTGGGAGCACCTTATATTATTATTTACTTATCCTAACTAATTAGAACGACCATTGATTAATCCTATAATACGGACTTGTACATTAAATCTGGAAGAGAGTGAGAAGCCCAAACATGAGCATTTTCTCAAGAACCAAACACTGCATACCAAGTATATTCTAAATATCTTTTGAGTTCTAAGATTTAAATTATGAATATGAACAAAACAGAAAAATAAAAGACTTGCAGATTGATATCCGCTGGCATTGAACTGCAGGTGCTCTGTCTCATTTCTCTTGCGAGTTTTATCAAACATGATTGGGAACTAACCTTCTGGATATGTTTCTTGGCAAGATGTAAATGAATGTCTCTGGTGATGAAAATCAGCAACTGTTGAAAACCTTGAATTTAATGTGCCAAATCACTTAAAATATTTTAATAAGCCACATTTTTTCCATTATTTTTAATTTTGCTTTGCCATGCAATCCCTTCTGGGAGCTCCACTTTAATTAATGAGCACATTAGATTTAAATTTTACACTCTTCTGTTTCCTGTCGCCAATATGTCTATTATGAGCATAAAATAATCTGCAATACCTCTGAAAACAAAAGCTTATAGCATGTTTTTTTTCTCTTCACATCTTCCATAATACCTCAGCTACTAATACTTTACAATCTGTTGGATTAACTCGAACAGTTGGGTGCCAGACTTGCCTCAGAGGTCACACTCTTGACTTTGAAATAGAACATCAATTGGTTTAAGTACCACTCCCATGATTCAAGCATATATTCTGGGCTGACAATGTGATGCAATACCTAGGAAGAAGTATTTGATGCAAGTGTGGTCTTTGGATAAGATATTAAAGTGAGGAGCTGCCTGCTTGCCCTCTCCAGTTTCTTTTGATTTAATTTGGGAGACAGAAAGCAACTGGCAAGGCCAACATTTATCATTCATTGTCTTTCAGAAGATGGTGGTAAACCACCTTTTTAAACATTAAAATTCTTGTTGTATGAGGACAATTGTTAGCAAGGAAGTTATTGGGCTTTGACTTGTGACAAGATGAGCAATGTATAGGTTCCTGGTCAAAATGGTATGTGACTTGAAGTTGAACTTTTGAAATGGTGATGTTCCCACCTGCCTACTGCCCTTATTCTTCTAGATGGCATAGGTTGCAGGTTTGGTAGATGCTGGCAAAGGGTTGGTCAATTTGCCATTTGTAACAATTGCACTGAAATCAACATGGACTAACCATTAGTTAGTAGGTGACCGACTGAAGAAGCATTCTTTATTAACTTACAAATGCAACTGAAAGCCTAATGATGCATTTATACATTAGTGCAGCTTGTAGATGGCATAAATGGGAGCCATGGTGAACTTATGGTGGAATATTTAATGTGGCAGATAAAGTGTCAAACTAGTAGGCTGTTTTTTTTCTGGGTAGTGTTGAGCCTTTAGTGTGCTGTTGATGCTGGATATACTCAGGCAAGTGAAGACTATTCCATAACACTCTTGACATGTGCCTTGGAGATGGTGGGCTGGTCTTGGATAGTTGACATTAAGTTGGTGCAAACAATTCTTTAGCACTATTTTGAGGTCAGGATTATTTTGGCTGGTGTTCTGCCAAATTTATTCTTTAACCAACATCAGGAAGCAAATTATCCAATCATTATTATATGCTTATTTTAGGACCTAATCAGCTGCAAATTGACTGCCTCATTTCCTCTGCCTCTGTTGCAATCCTCACTAAGACTAAGAGTTTTCAATGTAGCAAATTAATTTTCTATTGACAAACATTAAGGATTATAACATGATTCCACATTTATAAGTTATGACTTTAGTTTTTTAACAAATGCATAAAAATATGGACTGATCATTACTTAGTAAGCAACTAACAGACTAACTGTAGTGAGTAGAACGAGGTCAGCCAAGTGAACTCAATACAATATGATTTCCCAGATTGGGGTTGTTAACTTGGTCCAATCCGGGATGCCTGGCTAACAGGTATAAACAGGAGTGTTGGTGGAAAAAAAAGAAAAAAAGAAAAAAGAGAAAAGAGAAAAAAAAAATAAATAAACAGGAGTGTTGGAAGGTCTGATCACGCTAGGAGCCAGCTCTGACCTATTTGGATCAATGTCATGTATAATGCATGTGCAAGCACAGGTTGCTGATGGGATATTGGCCTACATCGAGTTATTTCACTAGAGTTTAGATTAGAGTGGTGCTGGAAAAGCACAGCAGGTCAGGCAGTGTCCGAGGAGCAGGAACATCGATGTTTCGAGCAAAAGCCCTTCATCGGGAAAAGAGGCAGGGAGCCTCCAGGATGGAGAGATAAATGGGGGGGGCTGGGAACAAGGTAGCGAAGAGTACAATAGGTGGACGGGGGGTGGGGATGGAGGTGATAGGTCAGAGAGGAGGGTGGGGGAAGGTAGCAAAGAGTACAATAGGTGAATGGGGATGAGGAAGGAGGTGGTAGGTCAGAGGGGAGGGTGGAGTGGATAGGTGGGAAGGGAGATTGGCAGGTAGGACAGGTCATGAGGACAGTGCTGAGCTGGAAGGTTAGAAATGGGGTAAAGTGGGGGGAATGGAAATGAGGAAACTGGTGAAATCCACATTGATGCCCTGGGGTTGAAGTGTTCCGAGGCGGAAAATGAGACGTTCTTCCTCCAGGCATCGTATGGTGAGGGAGCGATGGTGGAGGAGGCCCAGGACCTGCATGTCCTCGGCAGAATGGGAGGGGAGTTGAAATGTTGGGCCACAGGGCGGTGTAGTTGATTGGTGTGGGTGTCCCGGAGATGTTCCCTAAAGTGCTCTGCAAGGAGACGTCCAGTCTCCCCAATGTAGAGGAGACCGCATCGGGAGCAACGGATACAATAAATGACATTGGTGGATGTGCAGGTGAAACTTTGATGGATGTGGAAGGCACCTTTGGGGCCTTGGATGGAGGTGAGGGAGGAGGTGTGGGCTCAGGTTTTGCAATTGCTGCAGTGGCAGGGGAGGGTGCCAGGACAGGAGGGTGGGTTGTAGGGGGGCGTGGACCTGAACAGGTAGTCACGGAGGAAACGGTCTTTGTGAAAAGCAGAAAGAGGTGGGGAGGGAAATATATCCCTGGTGGTGGGGTCCGTTTGGAAGTGGAGGAAATATCGGCAGATGATGCAGTTAATGCGAAGGTTGGTAGGGTGGAAAGTGAGGACCAGAGGTGTTCTGGCCTTGTTACGGTTGGAGGGGTGGGGTTTGAAGGCAGAGGTGTGGGATGTGGATGAGATGCATTGGAGGGCTTCTTCAACCACGTGGGAAGAGAAATTGCGATCTCTAAAAAAGGAAGCTACCTAGTGTGTTCTGTGGTGGAACTGGTCCTCCTGGGAGCAGATACAGCAGAAGTGGAGGAATTGGGAATACAGGATGGCATTTTTGCAGCAGGTAGATTGGGAAGAGGTGTAATCCAGGTAGCTGTGGGAGTTGGTAGGTTTGTAAAAAAAGTCAGTGTCAAGTCGGTCATCATTAATGGAGATGGAGAGGTCCAGAAAGTGGAGGGAGTGTCAGAGATGGTCCAGGTAAATTTAAGGTCAGGGTGGAATGTGTTGGTGAAGTTGATGAATTGCTCAACCTCCTCGCAGGAGCATGAGGTGGCGGCAATGCAGTCATCAATGTATTAGAGGAAGAGGTGAGGAGTGGTGCCGGTGTAACTACAGAAGGTGGACTATTCTACGTAGCCGACAAAGAGACAGGCTTAGCTGGGGCCCATATGGGTGCCCATGGCTACTCCTTTGGTCTGGAGGAAGTGGGAGGATTTGAAGGAGAAATTGTTAAGAGTGAGGACCAGTTCAGCCAAATGAATGAGTGTGTCAGTGGATGGGTAATGTTGGGGACGTCGGGAGAGGAAGAAACGGAGGGCTTGGAGGCCCTGGTCATGGCGGATGGAGGTGTAGAGGGATTGGATGTCCATGGTGAAGATGAGGCGTTGGGGTCCGGGGAAACAGAAGTCTTGAAGGAGGTGGAGGGTGTGGGTGGTGTCTTGAACGTATGTGGGGAGTTCCTGGACTAGTGGGGATAGGACAGTATTGAGGTAGGTGGAGATGAATTCGGTGGGGCAGGAGCAGGCTGAGACACTGGGTCAGCCAGGGTGGTCAGGCTTGTGGATCTTGGGAAGGAGGTAGAATCAGGTGGTGCGGGGTTCCCAGACTACAAGGTTGAAAGCTGTGGGTGGGAGATCTCCTGAGATGATGAGGTCGTGTATGGTCTGGGAGATGATGGTTTGTGGCTGCAACCTGTCCTATTTGCCAATCTCCCTTTTCCCCTATCCGCTCCACCCTCTCCTCTGACCTATCACCTCCATCCCCACCTCCATTCACCTACTATCGTCTTTGCTACCTCCTCCTCCCCATTTATCTCTCCACCCTGGAGGTTCCCTGTTCCTATTCCTGATGAAGGGCTGTTGCCCAAAATGTCGATTTTCCTGCTCTTCGGCTGCTGTCTGACCTGCTGTGCTTTTCCAGCACCACTCTAATCTAAAGTCTGGTTTCCAGCATCTGCAGTCTTCACTTTTGCTGAAGTATTTTACTAACCTACTGAATAAATATAGCTAAAAATTCACCATGTGCACATTATTCCACTTTCTCTGCAGAACAGTAGTGTAAGTTTAGAGTTCAGTTCAACTCCTGGCTTTAACAGGATATTTAAACCCTGCTAGAGTAGATGATTCTTCCAGTACCTTTATAAACATATTTTCCCCTCATTCACCTCTGTGACCACAATCAAATGACTTCCTGATGCAATGTACTTTCTAGGGATTCTATGGTTATTAAATTATCATTGTCCTAAATTACTCTACACAACAGTGTTTTGCGATTAGGGTTAAGAAAAATAGTTATTTTCTTCTACCAGGACTAGCAATGCCTGCAGAGATCTTCTCCCCCAATGTTCTTGATCTTTATTCTGCAAGGATATTCCTGAAAGGTTTAAGTAGCAGAAGTGTTGTTTAAATAAACCTGATGATTGTTCAATAATGAACCTTGTGACAGAATGGCTGTCATTGCACTACAGCTGAGCAGCTGTGCGCAGTTTTCTATTTGAATTCACTAGCTACGTTTGGAGGAAGCAACCTGTTACACAGCTTTAAATCAGATACAACAGCAAAACGTTGCAACTTCTGGAAAACTTATATACAAAAACAGACATGCTGGCAACACTCTGTAGTTCCTGCAACATCTGAGGACAGAAAACCAGATTTAACATTTCAGGTCTGTGACCTTTCATCACAACTTTAACTTGGATGCCTAGTTATAAAAAACACAAGCATGTAAAAATGCAAGAAGTTGGAACAAGAGTAGATCATAGGCACCTCAAGCCTACTCTTCCATCCGAAAAGGTAATGATACTATTGCAATATCAATTCCATTCTCCAGCCATATCCCAAAAATGATGAATAAACAATTGTGAAGGAAGGAAGACAAAGATAGTATTACATCAAAGGAAGTAGGTTTTAAAGATGCCAGAAATAATAATACATAGGACTTGGGAAGATGAGAAGATCATTTGGCCCTTCAAACATGCTCTATCATTTGATAATGTTATGGCTGATCTGATTGTCTTTTCAACTCCCATTTTTTTATCTGCTCCCATAACTCTTAGACTGTTTTGTCAATCAATTGGCTATCTAACTCAGTCTGAAGTAAGTTCAATGGCCTAGTCTCCACTAATTTCTAACCATTGATATGTTACCTACTAGTGTTAGTGATGTATTGTTTGTAGTTCCTAAATGAGGAAGAAAGCTATTTTGTTCTTTTTCTTTCTTCCCCCTTGTACACACCTTCAAAATCGATAGTCACAGGTGAGGTGCCAGAAAACTGGAGGTTGGCTAACGTGGTGCCACGGTTTAAGAATGGTGGTAAGGACAAGTCAAGGAACTACAGACCAGTGAACCTGACCTCGGTGGTGGGCAAGTTGTTGGAGGGAGTCCTGAGGGACAGGATATACATGTATTTGGAAAAGCAAGGACTGATTAGGGATAATCAACATGGCTTTGTGCGCGGGAGATCATGTCTCACAAACTTGATTGAGTTTTTTAGGAAGTAACAAAGAGGATTGATGAGGGCAGAGCGGTTGATGAAATCTTATGGACTTCAGTAAGGCATTCAACAAGGTTCCCCATGGGAGACTGATTAGCAAGGTTGGATCTCACGCAATACAGGGAGAACTAGCCATTTAGATACAGAACTGGCGCAAAGGTAGAAGACAGAGGTTAGTGGAGGAGGGTTGTTTTTCAGACTGGAGGCCTGTGACCAGTGGAGTGCCACAAGGATCGGTGCTGGGTCCTCTACTTTTTTTTATTTACATAAATGATTTGGAGGCGAGCATAAGAGGTACAGTTAGTAAGTTTGCAGATGACATCAAAATTGGAGGTGTAGTAGACAGCGAAGAGAGTTACCTCAGATTACAACAGGATCTTGACCAGATGGGCTGAGAAGTGGCAGATGGAGTTTAATTCAGATAAATGCGAGATGCTGAGAAAGCAAATCTTAGCAGGACTCAATGGTAAGGTCCGAGGGAGTGTTGCTGAACAAAGAGACCTTGGAGTGCAGGTTCATAGCTCCTTGAAAGTAGAGTTGAAGGAACTAGGATAGTGAAGAAGGTGTTTGGTATGCTTTCATTTATTGGTCAGAGTATTGAATACAGGAGTTGGGAGGTCATGTTGCGGCTGTACAGGACATTGGCTAGGCCACTGTTGGAATATTGCGTGCAATTCTGGTTTCCTTCCTATTGGAAAGATGTTGTGAAACTTGAAAAGGTTCAGAAAAGATTCACAAGAATGTTGCCAGGGTTGGAGGATTTGAGCTATAGGGAGAGGCTGAACAGGCTGAGGCTGTTTTCCCTGGAGTGTCGGAGGCTGAGGGGTGACCTTATAGAGGTTAACAAAATTATGAGGGGCATGGATAGGATAAATAGGCAAAGTTCTTTCCCTGGGATCAGGGAGTCCAGAACTAGAGGGCATAGGTTTAGGTTGAGAGGCAAAGATATAAAAGAGACCTATGGGGCAAACGTTTTCACACATGTATGTAATGAGCTGCCAGAAGAAGTGGTGAAGGCTGGTACAATTGCAATATTTAAGAGGCATTTGGATGGGTATATGAATAGGAAGGGTTTGGAGGGATATGGGCCAAGTGCTGGCAGATGGGACTAGATTGGGTTGGGATATCTGGTCAGCATGGACGGGTTGAACCGAATGGTCTGTTTCCATGCTGTACATCTCTATGACCCTATGACTCTATAACTGCTATGTTTGTCCACATCAGTTTCCTTGGAATTACTGGCATTAAGGTAAAGGTAAAGATCACCATAGCCTTATCAGACCATAAACTGCTCCCTCTCTCGTGATAGTTCAACCTGAGGGTCACAATGCCTTAGGTGAGGGGCAAGGTTGAATAGGAGAATCCTTCATTTGTATTAGTACAGGAATCAAATATTGCTTCTCTCGGGTTCACACACACTAGCTTTCATGGCAACATCATCTGATATAAGAATTGAATTTACAATATTAGCATCACTAACCAGCCATCCAGCCAAATGACCTAACCACCTTCCTCAACTACCACTGCATTCCTTTTGTCTCCCTATTGCTTAGGTGGCTTCTTGCTATTTAACTTATCCATCCCTTGCTGTCACCCCAGTAAGCTGAAAGCACCTCACACCTGAGGCTGACATGACTGCACTCTGTGTCCACTTACCTGCCTCACTTACCATCACACCCTCCTCACCCTGATCACTGACCATATCAGATCACCCTATCCAAAGAGCTGTGACTGCATTCTGGTACAAAGAATTCAAAGAACTTTCTCTCTCCGTTATGCATCACAATGTCTTTAATTCAGCCTCCCGATTATAAACTCTGAGCCAAAGCTGCTTGAACTTTAAACACCAATATTTGGATCAAAATGGTAAACCTTGAGTTCCCACTTACTCAGCTTTGTCATGCCATATATACTACCATTCTTAATGAATTTTTAAAACTAATTATTTAATTATATTTTTCACTTATTTATGTTGCATACCAACAAGATACATACTATATTAAAACTTGTGAATAGAATAGGCTTTAACTAATTAACAGATATTTACAAAGCAAGAAGTAACAGGCTGTTACTGGTGGCGTACTGTCTGTTCCACAGCTATTCATTATCTTCATGAATGATTTGAATGTGTTACTAATGACATACAACATGTGAGTGCATGTTGTGAAGAGAATGCAATGAGGATTCAAGGGGACTTGGGCAGGAAAAGTGAATAGACCAGAGTATGGTAGATGGAATCTAATGTAAATAAGTGAGAAGACATACATGCTAGTAGAAAAAAGAAACAAAAGGCCGAATATTATTTACCAGAATATTGCCTGGGCTAGAGAACTTTAGTTATGAACCTGTAAAGGGAAGGCAGAGCTGACAGCCAGGTTTCTGGTACCCTGACTGGCTCTACTGTAAAGAGGAGTATATCAGGATTCAGGCGATAGATTGTGACAGGAAACTCTCTAATCAGGAGCATAGACAAATGTTTCTGCAGCTGTCAGCTAGACATCAGAAGCCTTCCTGGTACCAGGGTCAATGATGTTTCGAAGCAGGTGCAAAATATTCTGAAAGGGGAGAGTGACCAGAGGGTCATCGTACAGTTGGTCCCAAAGACATAGGTAGTGGAAGGGGTGAGGTTCTGCAGAGAGAATATAGGAAAATAAGCAGGAGATTAAGAAATAAATCCTTGAGGATAATATCTGGATTACCCCTGGTGCCTTGTGCTTGTGAGAGTAGGGATAGGAGGATGGGGAGTTGGTGAAGGAGTTGGTGTAAGGGGCAAGGATTCACATTTGTTGATCATTGGGATCTCTTCTGGGGTAGAATTAATCTGTATAACAATAACATATTACACGTGAATTGGAAAGAGACCAATATCCTGGTGTGGATATTTACTATTGCTATCCAAGAGAATTTCAACTAGTAAGGGAGTGGAAGTTGTGGCCCAAAGAGATTGTGAGGAAAATAATAAATTTGAGGCTGGTACAAAAGACAAGAAGAGAAAATTAATTAATCAAGAATTCAAGAACATGGCAGAGTATGATGTAAGACTGAAAAATTCATCTGTATTTATTTCAATGCAAGAAGCTTGACAGGTAAGACAGATGAACTCAATGCATGGTTGGGAACATGTGACTGAGTTAACATAGCTATGACAGAAACGTGACCCAGGGACGGGCAGGTCTGGCAGTTTAAAGTTCCTGCGTAGAAACACTATAGGAAGGATAGAAAGTGGAGCAAGACAGGAATGAAGTGGTGTTTTTGTTTAAGGATAACATTATGGTTGTTCTGCAGGAAAATATTTCTTTAAAAACATCTAGTGAAGTTATATGGGTGGAACTGAGAAATAAGAAAGGGATGATCATCTCATTGGGATTGTACTATAGGCTGCCAATCATCAGTGGGAAATTGAAAAGCAAATATTAAGAGGATTTCAGTTATCTGTAAGATTAAGAGAGTTGCAATGGTCGGGGATTTTAACTTTCTAAACATTGACTTTGAATGCTATACTATTAAGGGCTTGAATGGAAAGGAATTTGTTAACTTTGTGTACAAGAATTTTTTCTTATATAATATGTGGATTTGCCAACTGGAGAATGAGCAAAATGTGACCTTCTCTTGGGAAATAAGGCAGGATAAGTGACACAGGTGTGGGAGCACTTTGGAGCAAGTGATCATAATTCTACTAGTTTTAAAATAGTCATGGAAAAGTTTGGACCTGATCAAAAAGTTAAAGTTCTAAATTGGAATAAGGCCAAATTTGGTGATGTAAGGCAGGAATTTTCTAAAGTTGATTGGAGAGGCTGGTCGTAAATGAAGGGGTGGGTTGAAGTTGGGAAGCTTCAAAAATCCTCACAGCCCCAGAGACCCGGGTTCAATTCCTGCCTCAGGCGCTGACTGTGTGGAGTTTGCACGTTCTCCCCGTGTCTGCGTGAGTTTCCTTCGGGTGCTCAGGTTTCCTCCCACAGTCCAAAGATGTGCAAGTCAGGTGAATTGGCCATGCTAAATTGCCCGTAGTGTTAGGTAAGGGGTAAATGTAGGGGTATGGGTGGGTTGCGCTTCGGCGGGGCGGTGTGGACTTGTTGGGCCGAAGGGCCTGTTTCCACACTGTAAGTATTCTAATCTAATCTAATCTAAAAATGAGATGATGAGAATTCAGAGACAATATATTCCCAGTAATGTAATAGGCAAAACTGGTAGGTGTAGGGAATGTTTGATGAAGAAAAAATTTAGGCTGTCATCAAGAAAAAGAAGGAGGCATAGGTCAGATATAGACAGCTTGGTCTGAGTGAATCCCGAGAGTGCAATACTTAAGAGGCAAATCAGAAGAGCCAAAAGGGGACATGAGATAACTTTTCCAAATAGGTTTAAGGAGGATCCAAAGAAATTCTACAAATACATGAAGGGCAAAAGAGTAAATTGGGAAAGAATACATCCCTTTAAAGAAGAACACAGGCTATCTATGTGTGAAACCACAAAAGATAGGTGAGAAATTAAGCAAGCATCAGTTTTTACTGTGGGGAAAGACATGGCAGGTAGGAAACTTTAGGAAATAGATAGTGTTGTCTTGAAAAATGTCCATACTACAGAAGAGGAGGTGCTGGAGGTCTTAAAATGCATAAAGGTAGATAATTAGAATTAAAATTTTTCGTTGTCATGTGTACTCAAGCTAGGAAAGACATCATTGGTGCCCTTTCTGAAATATTTGTATCAACAGCCATAGGTGAAGTACTGGAACAAGGTGGGTAGCTAATGTGGTGCCATTACAAAAGAAAGGTGGTAAGAAAAAGCCAGGAACTGTGGACCAATGAACCTGATGACAGTGGTGAGTAAGTTGTTGAGGGTATTCTGAGGGACAGAATTTATATATATTTGGAAAAGCAAGAATTGATTAAAGATAGTCAACCCAGCTTTTTGCATGGGAAATCACTAACTTGACTGAGTTTTTTGAAGTAGTGACTAAGAAGATTGATAAAGGCAGAATGGTAGCTGTTGTCTATATGAACTTCAACAAGGTGTTTGTTGAGGTTCTGCAGGGTAAACTTGTTAGCAAGGTTAGATCACATGGAATGCAGGGAGAGCTAGCCAATTGGATTCAAAATTGGCTTGAAAGTAGGGGACAGCGGGTAGTGGAAGAGAGTTGTTTTTCTTACTGTGATGTGTGGCAAGGATCAATGCTGGGTCCACTGCTTTTTTTCATTTATATAAATGACTTGGATGTGAATATAGGAGATATGTTTGGTAAGTTTGCAGATGATACCAAAATTGGTAGATTAGATTACTTACAGTGTGGAAACAGGCCCTTTGGCCCAACAAGTCCACACTGATGCGCAACCCACCCCGACCCATTCCCTTACATTTAGCCCTTCACCTAACACTACAGGCAATTCAGCATGGCCAATTCACCTAACCTGCACATTTTGGGATTGTGGGAGGAAACCCACACAGACACAGAGGGAATGTGCAAACTCCACACAGAGAGTGGCCTGAGACGGGAACTGAACCTGGGTCTCTGGGGCAGCAGTGCTAACCACTGTGCCACCGTGCGGCCCATAGTGTAGTGTAGGGAAAGTGAAGAAGGCTATCTCAGAATACAAAGGGACCTTGATAGATGGGCCAATGAGCTGAGGATTTGCACATTGAGCTTAATTTAAACAGATGTGAGGTGCTGTATTTTGGTAAAGCAAATCAGGGCAGGAATAATATAGTTAATAGCAGAGCCTTAAGGAATGTTGCCAAACAAAGAGAGCTAGTGGTGCAGGTGCATATTTCTTTCAAAGCGCGAACAATTTGGACTAAAGGGCTTTTTTCTGTGTAGTATCTCTCGATGATTTGTTACCAAGAGGAGGTCAACGCTCCTCTGATAATTAAAACTCAAAGGGCTTTGCTTTTCCTTGTAATCTGATAAAGAAGTATGACAAGGGATATGATCTACCTCTCAGTCCCCAATCTATTATAAAGGAATGGTAAAATGAAAGGAATCCCTGCTACTCACTTTATAAGTAACAAGTAATAATTTATCTATTTCAGCCCAACATTGAACAAATTAATAGAATTACTAACAAACCAGACAATTCCTCCCTGGAGAAAGTGAGGGCTGCAGATGCTGGAGTACCAGAGTTGAAAAATGTTGTGCTGGAAAAACACAGCAGGCCAGGCAGCATCCGAGGAGCAGGAGAATCGATGTTTCAGGCATAAGCCCTTCTTCAGGAATGGACAATTCCTCCCTAACTACTACCTAGTCCCTAACTGAACTAAATTCTATTGGTTTGCTGTTTCAATAACAGAGGTCCCACTTATATAAATCCAGGTAATAAGAACAATAGCTTAAACCATAGTCTGTCAAAATTCACACAGAACATGTTGTCTGGAGTGCTCCACTTCCTCTCCGCTGATTCTGCTGTCGGGAATGTTTCTTTTTAACTCTTCTATTCTGAATGCCTCACTACATCGAATTCTGGTGTCAGCGATATACGCTAAAGGTGCATGTACCTTTATGAATAAATGTTTTTTTCTGAGAGCGTGGAGATTTCTTATCTCATTAGGTGGCAGTTAGCTCACCCCTCTCTGTCCTTATGCCTCCCTCTTTACACCCGCTGTGAACATAGTAATTTCTTTACAACCTGATTGGTCCAACATTGTCAAAACCATCAGATTTAAATTTAATTTGCTCTTAGTCTCCAAGTGCCTTTTCAAATTAATTGATTGAATTTGAAAAGATTTATCGTCTTGGTGAAAATGCTGCTTCACTGTTCAATACAAAATGTTTCAATCTGAGCACCTGCACTTTAACTGCTGTTCAGACATACTTTTTCACTCTAAGCACTGAAAAAAAAATCATCTCACAAAGGGACAAAGCAATGCTTTCCCCCATTTTACAATTCAACCATTTTTATTTGTCAACTTTGTGATAGACTCAAACAAAGATTGGATGAACTCGGGTTGTTTTCCTTGAAATAGGGGAGACTAAGGGAGGGTGTGATTAAAATGCATGAAATTATGAGGGGCATTGACAGAGTAGACAGGAAGGAACTTTTCCCTTTGGTCGAGAAATCAATGACTGGGGGAAATATTTAAGGTGAGGAGCAGAAGGTTTAAAGGGAATGAGAGGAAATGTTTTTATACCCAGAGAGCAGTGGGAATCTGGAACTTACTGCCTGTAAGAGTAGTGGATGTAGAAACCTCATAACATTTAAGAAGTAGTTAGATATGCACTTGCAATGTCAAGGCGTACAATGCAATGAGTTTTGGAAATGGTAATAGAGTGAATCTTTAGAATTCTCAACCCCAGAGGACTGCGGAAGCTTAATCATTAAGTAGGGTCGGGTCAGAAATGATTACATTTCTGGAGACTGATGACATTAAGGGATATGCAGATAGTGTGGAAAAATGACTGGTTGTTGAGCTGTTTGATCAGATATGATCTAATTGAATGATGAAGCAGACTCAATAGGCTGAATGACCCACTTCTGTTACTATGTGGTTATATTACTTGATTCCTTCAGTGCCTAAAAATCTATCCCCTTCAGCTTTGAACATTCTCATCAACTGCATAAGTATCTGATTCCCTGAAAATTCCAGTGATTCACAAGCCTCCCACCTTATGACTTAAGTGGACATTCACTTATCCTGACCTATGATCCCTAGTTCTAGGGCCTTCAGTCAGGCTCATAGCCTTCCCAATCTCAAGGTTTTAAGAATTTTATTTAATATTTCAATGAAATTGTCTCTCGTGCTTCTAAAGACAGAGAAAATCAATCCATTATGTTCAACTTTCTTCCGTAGAAAAGGCATTTTATCTCAGCAATCAATCTAAGGAACATTTATTACATCACCTATTAAAGCCAATACAATATTCCTTTGGATAAGGAGACCAAAACATTAAAGTCCTGTGTCATTGTAGAAGACTCCATTTCTCATATAGTATAATCCTTTTGATATAATGGCCAAAATTTCCATTTAAAAGACTATGCATAGATTTCGAGGTCAAAATTCATTAAAACATTTATGTCTATGTGGAAATCTGTATTTAGCATTGATGGCAAAATCTTTAAGTGGGAATTGCAAAGACCAATTTGAATTTTACTCACTGTCGAGAACGAAAATATTAAAATTGACCACTGGAAAATGACTGTTCTTAATCTGTGATTTTTCACGATGTTAAATTCCAGTTTGTTACATTAGAGTTAATATAGCCAGGTAATGCTCTAATCTGCTCCTACTCTGCCATTGTTACTTTACCAGAAATGCCGTGGATATTCAGTATGGGTGATATAAACAGGGGTTCTACTACATCTCTAGTGAGGGAATGCCAGTAATGTGAATGCAGTGGAATTTTGTGAGCCCACAGCGTTAATCTTGCATATGTTACATCACAACATATTACGTGTGTGAAAGGCCAAACAACTACACAAAATTATTCTGGCAAACAGTTCTGGGATGGGAACGATCAGAATTGATGCTTCTCTTACTGTTCTTGTTTCAGTAATTCACGTTGAAGAACACATGTAACGATTCTGAAGGTTCCCTCAGTGGAGCAGCCAATTAGCACTCATTAATCATGGCTGCAGAGAGAAACTGGTACCTGTCAATGGTACTAACATGAGACTCTGCTTTTAATGTTTAATTGAAAGGGACAAAGGAGTCACATAAATATTTTAACTGCAACTGTTCTGCATGTTCTTGTATCAATGTGACAATTTTTCTGATTACATACAGAAAATGAAACAACTTGACCGATTAATTTTGAGTTGGTTGGTTTGAATGTTTCCCTCATTTAGAATTTAGGTTCTTTGTGATCTTTACTTCTTACATAGAATTAAATCAAATGGAATCCATGTACTTGGCCATATCTTCTGTCGCAATCAGCAAAACAATATGATGGGTCAATTTCAGGTAACAGGATGCAGCTTCAGGTCTGACAGTTGATTGTTACCATTAAAAGCTGCAGGTGTATGAAAAAAGGAATGACTTTCTCCATAGCTTTGCAAATATCTTTATGTCTCGGTTTAACTTCTCGTTGAAGTTGGATCTTTTGGTCTGAGTAGGATTTACCTTAGATCTCAGATTGGAGCAATTTATCATTTTGGTACATTAAGCTTTCCATCTGATTTTACTGGTTTTCAAGTTTTGGATAGAAATAATGTGCAGGAGAGCAAATTCTGTGTAGTTGTATATTCCCTTTGTCTCACAAAGAGGAATTACTTCAGACCCAGTCATCATTCCAAAAATATTGTGCAAGGTTTAAATGGTCAAATTGACTGCTGCTTTAGATATCACTTGGGATTGTGAATGAGGAAGACTTAAGTTTTTGCCTTTCATTATACTGATAAATTAACTGCAAAGATCTGGATAGGGTCAAGGCAAATCTTCTGAATAGCTCTGTTTATTTTGTTTTGCTTCCTGGTTATCATCTCTGACTAGTTTTCTTGTTCAGTATTATACCTTACTTTTTGGGCACATGGTTAAGTGTAGCATATGCACTCTCTGTAACTTCTCCTTGTAATCTAAAACTGAATGTAATGAAATATATTTATAAAGATTGAAAACATCTGATGGAAATTCATTTTGACTGCTTTTCAGATGAGGAGAGATGTCAACAGCTCATATCAATGGCCCATGCCACAACCTCTGTTGAATTATAGTCTTGAGAGTCATCAGGATAAGTCTGACGAGCTTCTGTGAATGGCGTTCAGGAACCCAAAGGAAAATCCTTGGTTCAGCGAAGACAAATTTGGACAGACTGCCACACCAGCAATAGATCATAGTGTAGATTATACAAAGCTCTCAGAAGGGAGCTGATAAGGAGAAAGAGTGAAAGAAATGGCAAGTGAGAAGGAAGGAGCTGATCAGGAGGAAGGAAGGGAAAGTCATTTTTTTTAATAGACTCCAAGCCTATTCATGAGATTTAAAGCAAGATGTATGATATATTTTATTTTGTGAGGAAAGTTTATTGACTTCCTTAGTCTTACCCCACACATCCTGTTTCTAAACATTCCCATGTATATTTGCTCAGACAATTAATCATTATCACCTGTTTTGCCGAACATTAAGTAAAAATATTAATTAACTTAACAATATGACTATCAATCCTGTGAATGGGATATGCCTGAAAAGGGACTAAATGTCAACACAATAGCCTTGAGGTCTTCTATCAAGAGGGAAAACACAATTTATTCATCAGCTTCTGGCTCTATGACTCTGGTAAGTATGTATGTTTAACATTATATTTTTGATGACAGCATGCAGTGTTCCTTTAGGGATGGACATTTAAGTCACATGTCAACATTTGCACCCAGAATATAGATGACGTTGTTTCAGGAAGGGGCCTCAAACATTCATTTGCACTAATGCATTTCTATGCAATTCTATATGTTATCAAACATTATATACCACAGAGAGACAGCTTTGTATTAAGTCAAATATCTGGAAGGTTTTTAACAATTAACTATACAGACAAATATAATATACACAGTTCTCAAACCCCTATGCTTTTCTCTGGTTCACTTAGGACAAACTATTTCTATCCTCAGTGATCATGCTGTCATATCAATTGCTTACATCTTTTCAATTATATATCATGCATAACTGGTTGTGTGGTAAGACTGCATAAGGAAGGACAGTATCGACCTGTCTTCCAGGCATGAGAGATATTAGTAAGTGTCAACCATTGCCTTAAGGAATAGCACATAGATTTAGAATTACAATTAGAATTAGGTGTATTGTCATTATTCTCAAGTTACAAAAGAGCAGGAGCAAAAGAACAGTGAAAAGTGTACAATGTCATCAACACACAGTGCCATCTTTGGTACAAAGCACCTAGATATAAATCCTAGATTTAAAAAAAAAGAAAAAATGTTACACAACATTACAGATATACATATCATAAATATGTTCAGAAAGTAAGAAATAAAGCTAAAAAGGTAGTCACTACAGTCTTTCTCTAAGGGCTTCCGCATGGTCTGACCGGGGTTCACCGTTTCCCAATCAGTAGCTATCTTTGCTTTGCACCTCATTCTGCTCCAGGCTCCTGGCTGCCTCTGTTCTGTCCAGGCCACTGGCCACCCCTGCTCCAGGCTGCTGCCTGATCTCCTTCTGCTTCAGGCTGCTGACATCGCTCCCTCTGCTCCGGTCCGCTGGCAGAAGAGAAAATAAACTATTTACACAGTTTCTGAAAGTCTTGGTGAATAGCTTTGTATTTACTGATCATGGTATTCACCATTCTCATCATTACCAGCAGCAAAGTCTTCAAAGTCCGATAAGAGAAAATGTCATCCAATAACGATGCCCTTCTATCAAACAATGAAGGCCAGCATTAAGCTAACTAATTACACAAAACTAACTCCATTGGCTGAGACATATCATTCCAATGACTGACACAAGAATCTGAAGAAATGGCTCTACTTGCAACTTTGTTATGGCAAGATACTCCCAGGAATACAACAGCAGCATTTTAGGAAAGTTGTCAAACCACTGTTGAAGTGCTAAAACATCTCTGCTAACCATTGAATGGTTTGTGACAAACAAGGTGTAGAAGGTTTATTTGGAAAAGCACTGAGAGAAATTGACAGGACCATGCAGACATAGAGTTAAGGTGCCGACAATTCTTTGGAAACCTATAGAATAATAGATAAATATTCCTCGATGTTAATGAGCCATATGGTCTATAGCCAAATTCTTAGTAATTCTATGAGGAATAACACCACCAAACGTTAACTCAAAAATACAGCTGCTTTCATTCTAATTTTTTTAATAGTAACTTTCAAGTCAAGTACAATGTTTTGCTTTGGACACACCACAAAATACAACGTCATCCATTAACATGGCTACATTATCATATGCTCATAAATCATATGGAGAGCCCTGTAAAACATTTCCTGGGTTGTAATAACCAAAAATGGAATCAGCAAAGATCTGCCTTTTTCATAAAGGAACTGGTGACACCATGTTCAGGTTTAAGAAACCTATGCGGGTATCTAGCTTTTCATCCATGTTGCATTGCCTACAGTGTTAGGTGTATTAGTCAGGGGTAAATATAAGGTAGGGGTTTGGGTGGGTTCCTCTTCAGAGGGGCGGTGTGGACTTGTTGGGCTGAAGGGCCTGTCTCCACACTGTAGAGAATCTAGTCTAAGACCTGGAGCATATTGTTTTCAAAAATCATGATATGCAAATTCAGAAATGACTTTTTTCTGAACAATGAGTTCTAATCACCGCTTAGCATTTTGCACCCAATAGATTTGATTCCACCATCTTTTCTGTTGGTATAGATCTACATAGCCTGCTTGGTGTAATGTGGTAGAAAATAAACACTTGGCAGTCTAATATGAAGAGGCTCCTGTCTTAAACAAGATATAACTTATTGTAATGACCTGAAATATGTACAAGTTATTTTGATATTATGTGCATTGTTAGAGAGACCACTGAGAACACCTAGATGGTAAGTCACACTTCTTTGAGATCTTAAGCTTTTATTTCCCCATGTCTGCATGAAATTATCATATTGTGTTAGGCTTAAGAATCTCTTCAACATTAACTACTCCCAGATCCATACACACTTATACAATGTTAACACATTTCTCATGATTAATATTTCATCATTTACAAGCATTAAACTTGAGTGTTGATGAATAAAGGATATAGTTTGTCAAAAATTTCCATCTTGCACTCATTGGGGCAATTTGCAAGAATCCCAGTATGAGGGGAAAGCTAAAACTTGCACTGTATGAAAGGATAGTGCTGATTGGTTGGCAACTGAACTCTGATTGGTAGTTACATTGTCATGCAGAATACAGCAGTTAATGATGACTGTCAGTTAACCACTAAGCATTGTTTCAATGTTAAGAATTATTAAGGCTCAGAAAAATGAGCCAACAAATGACTGCCATCAATTTTGTGGACTTCAAATAGGCATATTGTGTGTATATGTTCTATCTATTTGTAAAGAACAGTGCTATGTATATTAATCTACATTCCTTCCAGTACACCACACTACAAGCCTGACTGACAAACCTAAATTGCTAAATTGGTGATCAGTATAATTCTTCACATACTCAGGATTATCCGACGAATGTTGTTCATATGTGGAGTCACATCTGATGTTAGAAATTGTGTTGTGAATTTTGTGACTGGTTGGTTTGATCTAGACCTTGATTGTCTTGGAAAGTATAATTGCCAGTTCATAAGACATACAACCTATATATCTGGTATCTCCTGTTGACTTCTGAGTTACAGCATTTCAAGATACATGAATGAGCTAAAGTAGACTCCTTATTAAAATCCCGACAGTGCAGAAAGACGCCATTCAGCCCATCAAATCTGCACCGACTCTGAAAAGCATCGTACCAGACTCAGCCCCACACTCTATCCCCATAATCCTGCAATTATCATGGCTATCTCACATAGCCTGCACATTATGGGGCAATGCATCTAACACTTTTAGACTATGAGTGGACATTATAGCACCTGGCAGAAATGCAGGCAAACACAGGGAGAACATGAAAACTCCACACACATAGTCATTCAAGGCTGGAACTGAACCTGGGTCTCTGGCACTGTGTGGCAGTACTTAAATTGCTTCAATTTATTCACAAGTCTTGCTCATTTTTGGAACCTGCATTCTCTTCAGTGTTGATAACATTGGAAAATAGTTCTTCCCAGGCTTCCATCTTAGCTACAGTACAAAACAAATTTCATGAGCCACTTAACAAATCTAAATGGATTCTGTCTTCTGTTAGGACTCTGTCGACACATGGCAGACCCAGTTAAATATTATATCAGTTTTCCTTTGACCAGTTATTCATTAACCAGATGTTGTTAGACCTGTTGTTCCATGATGTGTTGTTTCTCTTCTAGTGGTTTATTGAATATAACTAATTTGACTCCTTCTTCAATTTAAAAAAAAGTCAACTTACATCTTAAGAATCCTTGATTATGAAGTAAATATAAATTCTCTAATATCTGCCGCTATTTATCTTGCAGAGTTGTTTTAGTATCCATTAGATGTTAAGTGCTAAGGCTTGATGACACATGGGGTAATATAGTGTCAATTGAGCTAACCTATTCCCAGTGTTGTGCCAAATATTAAGGATTTTTCTATTGTACACATTGTATCTCAGTGGACGTTCAGACCAATTTGCAGAAAGCACAAACCATATTTCTGCGTTATGCAAAAGTTTTTATTTATAAGGAGATTTAAAATTATAGCTACATGGAAACAGATATAATCCATTGGCATTTAACACTACTAAATAGAACATTAATCCTGCCCTAACCACCCCCTCACATAAACACACAGACAAACAAATCAGAAAAATAAATTACTGCCTGTGGTAGAAAGCTGGAAAGTCAGTTCAGTATTCTTTGCTTCCCACTAGCAATTTTGAAATGATCTTTCTTTGGCTAACCAGCCATTTTATGTTTATTTGTCTTTTCCTGGAACTTTCTATTAGTTTGTTTGAAGTCGTATCTCTCTGCCTCTGTAATTAGTTTCCAGTTCCAACCTGGTTTGTTAGCTGAGGCAATCAGCTTTCCTTGCTAACAAGTCCTCAGCTGCTGATCGTCTATACATTTGAGGAACCCACAACCATTGAAATCAGAACTCAAAACAGGTATCAAATTTCTTGCTGTTAAATTATTGCAGCATTCTGATAAATTCCTTGTTTTAAAAACAAAATGCTATTTTTCCTTACAGTCCCTACTATTTTTAAAATGAAAAAATAAAATGGCAAACTTCATGCAGGATCTGCTGGGCCATATAGTTGCACAGCTTTAGGTTATTGTCAGTGTTTCCTCAGACAGCGCATAATGTCTGATAATATATTGGTGCTTGCTCTTTAACTGAGCTTAAAATTAGGGAGATGACCAATGACATAAATGTCAACTTGCACAAAACCTAGATCTGGATCAAGGTTAAAAATCACACAACACCAGGTTATAGTCCAACAAGTTTATACCTGGTGTTGTGTGATTTTTAACTTTGTACACCCCAGTCCAACACCGGCATCTCCAAATCATAGATCTGGATCACTTCTTTCCCCTAGGAATATGTCTGGCTTTTCTTCTATTATAATCTGTCTATCTCATTGACTTAATTGTGTGAATGGCTATTTAACTTCTTGCTCTATGACTACTTCAGTACATTTTCTGAATGTGATGTATTGTTTTATGGAAAATGTAGTCTGCTTTAGTGCCTTCTATTTGTGACCTTTTCTTGCTTCACAACATGAATACTGCCTGTTAGTCTATGTCCTGTTCACTGTATTGGTTGCTTACATGTATCCTTTGGAATTTTCTATTTTAAGAAATTAATTAATTTAGCTGATCTGTGACAAGTTTGGTGTTTGCTTCTTAGAATTGATCTTTGCTGTCTTGAATTTCTGTTTGATTTGCCATCTTTATTCTTTTCTCTGGAATTAAGCAATTCCAACAATTTTGTCTCTTGTCAAATATGACTTTAAAGCTTCATAGTCACATTTTTCCAGTAATTTGTAGAAACTAATTAAATTATCTATGGATTCCTCTAGGTGCTAAACCATTCTATTAAATCTTGTTTTTTTTTTCAGAATATTATTTGCTATGAGTTTAAAATAATTTTCAACAGTTTTCAGTGCTCCATCGAAAGCATTTGGTTGTTAAGTTACACCTTGACAAGACGTAACATCATCAGCTATACTCTGAACTGTATACAGATGAACCTCGATTATCCAAAAGACACGAGCAGGAAGTATTTCACTGCCAGTTAATCGAATGCCAGATAATATAGTTTAGCTGAGCATTGGGACATTGCAATCTTGCCAGATAATCCGATATTCGGATAATCGGATGCCAGATATTCGAGGTTCCTTCGTACAATAAAATTTACTTCTTCTACTTCTGATTTAGTAATTAAAGATAGGCCAAATATAACATAGAATTAAGTTAACTTGGAGGAAACAATTCTGTACAGAGACTTTCTCATTTTTGTTTTATTGCCTGTCTGCTTCATGTGATTGCTTATGCATATTAACAAAAAACAGTTGGAGAAAATCAGCAGGTCTAACAGTATCTTGTACTATATCATTGCTGCTGTTGTCTATTGCTAGAGTGAAAGTTATTCCCACATTTTAAGGGTAAAATGGAGAATTCCCACCTTCTGTTTCTCTCGATTAATCTTGCTAGTCGCAGCATTAATAAACAATTCCCACTTCTTCAGCAGCTTTACTGAATTAATCCTGCTCTCTGTGGTTTTAATAATGATTTCCATTTTCTTAATGACTTTACTGAATCAGTTTTACTCTCTACGGCTCTATAAAGCAAATCCCACTTCTTTAATGTTTTTTTCTTCCCTGGGTGATTCCCGCTGTGTATGGCTTGAAATAATATTCATCATTTATTTCAGTTTTTTTTTCCCGCATAAGTCCTGCTGTATGTGGTTTAAATAAATGTCTCTCATCTCTAACGAGGTTTAAGTAATGGATGTCCCTCCTTTTCTGCTGCCTCAACAGCCTCCTAGCTTTCTTCTTGCATGAAGATTTCTGCTTAGGCTTCTAAATTGTCGCTTTATTGCTTTAATTGTGACTTTGAAATGTTGCTAGGTCTACGGCCTTTTTCAATTACTTCTCTGGGTATTGAATTCCCTTACTATTACTGTGCCTCATGGTAACTGCTTGTTACGACAGCAAGACTCGATATAAGCTGTAAGTACTTCTATCTTCCCAGCCTGTCAACCACATTTCACTTTAAACTTTCACTTAGCCATCAGAGATTTCAACATTACTCATGATGTCCATTCACCCTGGCTTAACTTTGACTCGGGACCTCTACTACAGATCATTTGCACCCAACACAATCTGTAACTACAATGTACTGGGGATCCTTTGCTCAGTCTTGCTGCTGTTCATTGCTGCACATCTGAAATGCTTTTGTACCATCGATTGTAGATTTTACCTTGTAGAAATTTTGCCATGAGGATCTGAATGTTTAGCTCTTCCAGCTTCTGACTGCAGGCACGAGCAGCCTTCTGAAACTGTCTGAAGAAATCTGTTGACTGGTACCATTGTCAGCTTATAGGAGGCAACAAAATTGAGTCTGTGCTGCTTGACACTATGCTGTAAGCTCAAACCTCATTCCTGTTTATCATGTTGCATGTAAATTTAATGCCACCACCTTCTAGCTGGGCAGCCAGATAGTGTGGTAGAGGAAAACCATTTGCTAGTCTAATGAGAAGAGGTTCTTCTCTTAAACAAGATGTATTGCATGATAATAACAATATTCAAGTTACATTAATGCAATAGATATTACTGAGTATACAAGGAAGACCTAGGCCTTGATCTTGGTCTTACATGAGATCACATAAATTAAGTCCACATGACATGATCATAGTGACTGGTGCTTAAGACACTCCTCAGGGTTAGCCCTTTCATTACCTTGCACAAAAACATTAATGTTCTCAATGGTCACTTACTATATTACCATTCCTTTGTTGTAAACATGCTGCATGCAAAAACACTGTACTACACAATAAGAATATCCGGTTTGTAACAATAGCCCTCTCAGGAACAAGCTGAAACACAATTGTAAGCATCAAACCAACACAATGACAAGCCTTCCTGACTTGATGATAGTCTGTCACAACATCTTGACACTTTTTAGCAACTTTCCTCACATTGAGGCAACTTTTCTATCTTCCGGCACTGTACGATCTAATCTGTAGATCTATATCCATGAATCTTCCTGAGCATTTTCTAGGTTCTTCACTTTGAGAGATTGTGTACTCAAGAGCCAGTTTGGCTCACAATGTATTCCTGAAATGGTGGTGTACCTTGCAAAAAATCCCCACTATTAAAACATATGAACAGAACCCTGGACTTTGGACAGACCCTCAGACTTTAGAAATAAAACTTTTACAAAACTGTGCTGAGCCTGCAAGGAGTAAACAAAGCCATTGTTCAGCTTGCATTTCCAATTCAAATTCAACACAAAACCAAAGGAATCTAACCTAGACATGGCGTTTACACCTCTGGCTATACAGGTCAAACAGCATGGAAACTCAATAAGTATTGTAAAAGGCTCAGCATCCAATATCAATTAAAGAGCATTTACATCTTTTCTAATGATTGGAAAGCCAATTAAACTCAAAGAGAACATCAAAAGAACAATGAGAATACAGATTTGGCGCAGAGATAACGATAGTCGGTATAACTGTCAGCCCCAAACTCACCTAAGTACTTTCTGAACCAAGACTCAAGAGAAGCCAGATCGAGAGGCCGAACAGAGAAGCTGAATCAGGAATCCAAAGCAAGTGCATCGTTGGAACAAAGGAAATGGGAGAAGGGGAAGCCAACCAAGAGAACACAATGGTACAGGCTGAACCAGCTTCTGAACAAAGACCTTCTGAATACCAGCCTTTCTGAACCGAGAACACCAATGGCAAGAACCTTAACAGCCGACCACTACCATCAGAACCAAAGACCAACAATGCGAAGCAACAACTGACTCAGCCAAGACCACAGGTCCTCAGACACAACTGAGGTGAAAACCGGGTTTGCCAAACTAGCAAAATGTAAAGAAAACCAGGTATTTACCCAATAGATCCAATGCATACCTAACTGCAACAGCAGACACAATCCAAACTGAAAGTGTTGTGAGTTCGACCTCCTCAACCACACTTCAGAACAGCCAGGTGAACTTCAAAACTACATTCTGAGTGATGAACACAAACCCTGAGACCCCAAAGCTCCAACGTAGCTGGCAGTAGGAGGCCGATGGTATCAGTGCATTTGGATCTACCGGTAGGAATTCTGATTAGTGTAATTAAACTCTGGTGTCTTTTCTGTGTGATAGTAAATAGCTGTGAATCTAATAGTCCAATTAATAGTGTATTTAAAGTACTCCTATATATTAATTGTGTTAATTTTCTTGAAATATTGAATTATCTATTTCTGTCTTGTTGCCTTTTTGTACATAAATAATGCACAGATTCTTTTACTCTTAAACATCTGTCTACTGTCTTTTTATTACATCCCAATTTTAAAATGCAGACCCAAGGGCTAGGAGCGATTCAAATTGCTTGAAGGTCAGAAAGATAACTAACTGCAAACCACACCCTGACAAGGTGGTCAAGTAATATCTCCTCAGTGTTAGATTTATCATTTAGTTATTCATCATATTTAGCGCACTGAGCTTCCATAATATACTGAAAATGAAGTCCAACGTATCTATGAGAACACTAAGAAAAACATTGTAAATATTTGAAATCATGTTTAATATACTGCATGAAGAGTAATTTTACTTCTACAAGTGTATAGCATTAATTCAATGTAGTGGTGCATGTTGATGTTAAGTCCTTCAGTGATTGTTATTGTTTACTTTGTGATATATACCAGTAAAATATACCAAAATCAATCATATCATTTGAATGCTTAAGACATGCCTCTCTACTGTTTCGCTGGAGGCACTTACCTACTCATCCTATTAGTGAAAAGGTTGGAAACAAATGCGTGTCAGTGTTTGTACCAAAACTTAGAATCATAGAAAACATAGACAGAATAGGAACAGGAGTTTGGCCTTAAAGTCTTCTTTACTATTTCATATGATCATGGCTGATCATCCAACTGGTAGCCAGTTTCTCCTTTCTCCTCATACCCTTTGATCACTTTGGCCTAAGATTTACATCTAACTCCTTCTTGAATATATTCAATGTTTTAGCCTCAACAGCTTTCTGTGGTAGAGAATTTCACAGGATGGCAACTCTCTTGAGGAAGAAATTTCTCATCTGCTCAGTCCTGAAAGGTCGAGCACTTTTCTTAGATTGTGATCCCTAGTATGCAAGAGCATCCTTCTTGTCTTTAATCTATCTAGTAATATATGCATTTTATAGGTTTCTATGAGAACCCCTTCATTCTTCTAAACTCCAGTGATTATAAAAACATAAGAACAAGGAGCAATCGCAAGGAGGGACAATTCAGTTCTTCTATCCTGCTCTGACACTTAATGCAATCATGGCAGGTCTCATCTCGGCCTTGACTTCACTTTGCTGCCTACTCCCTCTAATGCTTAACCCATTACTAATCAAAAATCTGTTAATCTGCTTCTTAAATTTATTCACTGTCCCAGCATCCCAGTACTCTGCAGTTGTGAATTTCACATATTTACAACCCTTTGAGAGAAGTAATTCCTCCTCATCTCTGTTTTAAATCTGCCATCACTTAGCTTACATTGACTTCCTTTCTAGATTGCCCTAAAAGAGAAAACATCAGCTCTACATCGACTTTATCAATTTTCTTTAGCTTCTTACATATTCAATGTTTGTGTAAAGATTTGTAGCTTGGTAGCCGGTTGCCATGGTTGTGGGTATGTTCGCCAAGCTGGGAAATTGATTTGGAGAAAGTGAGGACTGCAGATGCTGGAGATCAGAGCTGAAAAATGTGTTGCTGGAAAAGCGCAGCAGGTCAGGCAGCATCAAAGGAGCAGGAGAATCGACGTTTCGGGCATAAGCCCTTCTTCAGGAATGAGGAGGGTGTGCCAAGCAGGCTAAGATAAAAGGTAGGAAGGAGGGACTTGGGGAGGGGCGTTGGGAATGCGATAGGTAGAAGGAGTTTAAGGTGAGGGTGATAGGCCGGAGAGGGGTTGGAGCGGAGAGGTCGGGAAGAAGATTGCAGGTCAAGAAGGCGGTGCTGAGTCCGATGTTTGGGACTGAGAAAAGGTGGGGGGAGGGGAAATGAGGAAGGTGGAGAAATCTGCATTCATCCCTTGTGGTTTGAGGGTTCCTAAGCGGAAGATGAGGCGCAAATTGATTTGCAGACACATTGTCCCTTGTCTAGGGCTTTGGAGTCTCCTGTGTAGCACTGCAGTATTGTGTCTTCTGGAAATTATTTGGTTCCGTTCCTGCTGCTTCCAGTTGCTGGTTCCGGTTGTTCGTTGCTGTGGCCCGTATATCTGCATTTTATCAGCGGATCCAAGCACGCCATACAATCATCACAGGAATTCCTAGATAACATCAATAACATAAACATAGGCAAGGAAAAAGCAATGGTCTCCTTTGATGTAATGGCACTGTTCACTTCAATTGACAAATCTCTTGTCAGTGAGACAATAGCCAACCTCCTGGACAGGCAGAACAGACAACATGATGGGGAACCTATCAACAAGGACTGCATGCTCAAACTACTAGACCTGCGCTTGACAACACACTTCACATTCATCAACAAAATATATAAATAGATCAATGGGACACCGACGGGCTCTCCTATCTCAGAGCTCATAGCAGAAGCAATGATGCTAAGACTGGAACAAACTGCGTTCCCACAATTCAACCCAAACTCTGGGTCAGATATATAGATGACATTTTTGTTATCATTAAGAGAACAGAAATCAAGAACACAAACTAGATTATCAACACTATGTTCACAGGGATCAGATTTACGATTAAGGAGAAAATCAACAATCAACACCCATTCCTGGATGTGATGGTAAAAAGAACACAGAACAGTGAATGCAACACAGAAGTGGACAGCACCATATAAGAACAAGATCCTGAACTACAACAGCAACCACCCAAACACACACAAGAGAAGTTGCATTCAAAAGAGCTAGAACATACTGTACCACTTCTGACCTGTGAAGAGAGGAAGAAGAACACTTCTGTAGAGCCTTCACCAAGAACAGATATCCCCGCAACTTCATCTGCAGATGCCTAACAGACAAACAAAGTGACAAGGATATGCCACGACCCAACACACTAACCACTCTATGTTATATAAAAAACATCTTGGAACTGACAGCCAGACTTCTCTGACCGTTCTGATTTATCTCATCCCATAAACAGACAGCCACACTCAGACAACAACTCATGAGAACAAAAGACCCAGTACCCATTATGTGTAAGACAAACTTAATTTACAAGATTCCATGCAAAGACTGCGTGAAGCACTATATAGGACAAAACTACAATCCTCACCCACAAACACCAACTAGCCACTAAACACCATGACCAGTTGTTCCTAGTAGCCATACACACAGATGACAAGGACCACAGATTTGACTGGGCTAGCACAATGATCATAGGACAAGCCAAACAGAGGACAGCCAGAGAATTTCTCGAGGCATGGCACTCATCCACGAACTCCATCAACAAACACATAGACCTCAACCCAATATGCTGGCCACGACAATGAACAACTGGAAATGACAATCAGAAGCAGCAAGAATGGAACTAAATAAATTGCAGAAGATGCAGAACTGCAACACTACACAGCAGGCTCCAAATCACTGAAGATGTCACCTGGACAGGGACGAAACGTCTGCAAATCAACTTGCCAGCTTGGCGAACATACACACATCTTACATATCTCAATTAGATCAGCTCTCATGCTTCTAAACTCTAGTGATTATAGGCCTAAACTGCTCATTATCTCTTCAGAAAACAAGCATTTCATCATTGGGATTAACCTAGAATCATAGAGTTGTACAGTTTAGAAGAGGCCCTTCAGGACATCGAGTCTATGCTGGCCTATCTGCATTAATCCAACTTTCCAGAACTTGGTCCTTAGCCTTGAATGTTGTATAATATCATAGTATTATATAACATTTCAAGAGCTAATCCATGTACTTTTTAAAGATTGTGAGGTTTCTGACTTCTGCTATAATCCTACGTATGTGCTCCAGATTCTCACCATTCTCTGGGTAAAAATATTTGCCTGAATTCCCCACCTAACCCCTGGCTCTTCAACTTAAAATGAAGTCCCCTCATAACTGACCCTTGTACTATGCGTAACAGCTAATCCCTATGCTCCCTATCTGTACTCCTCAAAGTTTTATCCATCTTAATCAGGTCCCATCTCTGTCTTCTCAACTGGAAAGAAAACAACCCAATCCTATCTAGCGTCTCTTCATAGCTAAAATACTCTAACCCAGGCAACATCCTGATGAATCTCCTATGCACCCCCTCCACTGCAATCACATCCTTCTTAGTGTAGTAACTAGAATCACACACAATACTCCATCTGTGACCTGTCCAAAGTTTTGTACATCTCCAAAATGACTCTTCTGTACCTATAACCCATGATTGCTAGAAGCAAGTGTACCATATGTCTTTTTCACCACCCTATTACACTTTCCTGCCATCTTCAGTGATCTGTGGACAAGCCTTCCATGATCACTACATTCCTCTGAGTTTCCGAATGTCTTACCATCCATTAAGTACATGCCTACACACACACACACACACACACAACGATAAGGGACCCAGAGAAAGTTCTAGTGAATCTTCTCCAAACTGCTTCCAATGCAATTACACCCTTCATCAATTGAGGAAACCAAAACTGTATGCAGTACTCAAAATGTGGTCTCCCCAACACCTTGTACAATTTCAACAGTACTGAACAATGTGTTACAATTGTAAACAGCTGAGGAAGAGAGACACCTGGGTATGTTATCTGCTTAAATCAGTGAAGGTGGCAGAGCAGGTTTGGAAAGCAAAACAAAATGGAACTGAGATCCTTTGTAGCTACAATGATAACAAGGAAAATGGCCAAAGGTTTGTCATCAAAATGTTTTAAGGGGCATTGTAAAGGCAGAAAAAAATCTCTAGAAATGGAGAAAGTTAGTGATTAAAGTTAATGCTTAGAGACTAGGCAAGTGGAGCCCGCCAAAAATAGAACAATTAAAATTGCTGTTCAAGAGGCCAGCATTAGATCAACACAGACATCTTCGAAATTTATATGGCTGGAGGAGATTACAGTTATAGACAAAGGCAAGGTCATGAAGAAACCTGAAATCAGTTCCAGGAATTTTAAACTCATTGCTTGACTGAAAGTCAATAGAGCTCAGTAAATGGAGTAATAGATGAAAGGAATTTGGTGCAAGTGAGGATACGATAGTCGAGTTTTTAAATGTGTATATGGAATGTGAAAGCCTGGGACTCCATTAGAATTGTTAAGTCTTAGAAATAACAAAGACATCGATCAGGGTTTCAACAGTCGATGAATGGAAACAGGTGCATAATTGAGTGATGTTATGAAGATGAGAAAATTAGTATTGGTGAGGATATGTAACCAAAAGCCAAAGTTTGCCATAGATTGGAATGTACTCAGTACATAAAAAGCACAGCTTCTAATCCGTTCTGAAAAGAATGATTTCAGTATTCACAGTGATACTTTGAGAAAATGTAAATCGAGTACTATATTTTGGAAAAGCAACTTGACAATTTAGGAAATGTAGAAAAGGTGAGTCAGGTATTGGTAGAGCTAGGTGTCATTAACATAAAGGTGAAGATTGACACTGTGTTTTCAGTTGGTGTTGTCACCTGATGAAGGAGCAACATTCCCGAAAGGGAGGATAGGGTTTAGTTGTTACCCATAGTACAAGGGTCAGTTATGAGGATACACAATTTTAAGTTGAAGGGACGGGGGTTAAGAGGGGAATTCAGGAAATATCTTTTTACCCAGAAAGTTGTGGGAATCTGGAGCACATGCATAAGATTATAGTAGAGCTCTGGGGAAGTGTTCAGAGAGGAGGAGAAGTAGACCAGGGTGTCTCAGAGGGAAAGGTCCGTTCAGAATGCTGACAAAGGAGGGGAAGGGAATAGTTTAGTCATGGCTTTCTGGCTGGAGGTGACAGAAAAGGTGGCTTACAATATTTTGGATGTGCAGTCTGGGGCTGGTAAGTGAGGACCAGGGGAACCATGATGATTGTCCCTCGTCTGCATATTTCTTTCATATTTCTCTCTCCAGACTCTGTTTCACACCTATCCATCCCTATTGTCTTTGGTAGTAATATTACATGTTCCTAGCTGCTATGAGTTCTGATGAAGAAATACTGGACTTGAAATGTTGTCTCTACATTCTCCCCACAGGTGCCACCAGGCCTGCTGAGTTTCACAGAAATCTCTGTTTTTGTTTCTGATGTCCAGTACCCACAATTATTTGAGTTATTTTTTTATTATCCTATGAATAAGATGGATGCAATTCTTATACTGTCCACTTCTGGACTGTGACAAAGTATCCTTCCTCATCTTTGTTGACATTTTGTATCAAGCCTTCCTCCTCTCAAATCTCACCACTGTCATTGAACTGGGTGGAACAGCTTCCATCAACATTTATCTAATCATAATTAAAATATCATTTGCAAAAACAGACATTTGTAGTGTTACCCCTACATTGTCCATGGAGATATTCTTGACCTCATTTCCTGTCTCATGTTGCCACATAACAACACCATGATGTGGAAGTGCCAGTGCTGGACTGAAGTGGACAAGGTCAGAAGTCCCATGACACTAGGTTATAGTCTTATTTGAAATCACAAGCTTTTTTTAAAATTAGAATTAGAATTCCTACAGTGTAGAAAGAAGCCCTTCAGCCCAACACATCCACGCGGCCCCTCCGAAGAGTATACCACCCAGACCCATTACCCTACATTTCCCCTGACTAATGCACCTAACCTGTACATCACTGAACACTATGGACATTATAGCATGGCTTCTTTACCTAACCTGCACATCTTTGGACCATGGGAGAAATCCGGAGCACCTGGAGGAAACCCACGCAGACACGGGGAGAATGTGCAAACGCCACACAGTTACCTGAGGCTGGAATTGAGCTCTACAGCACCTTCCCATGCAATCACAGAAGAGTAACATCTGGCCTTTTACTTCCTCCCTCTTCACCAGCATAACTTCCAAATGAAGCAGTCATTTACCTGTATTTCATTCAAACTCATCTATTGTATTCACTGTTCACAGTGTGGCCTCCTCTACATTGGGGAGATAAAACGTAGACTGGCTGACGCCTTTGTAGAACACTCATGTTCTGTCTGTAAAAAAGTCTCCCAAGTTTTCAGTTGCCTGCCACTTCAATACATTGCTATGTTCCCTTGCTAACATTGCTGTTGCAGGCCTGCATCCACTAGGACTCACCATCAAGTTCAATAATTTTACAACCTGATTCCATCCTTCCATGTTTTTTACCCACCCCCACATTCTGGTCGTGTCATGACATGGGCTGCTTTTGGTACAGCCAATTTGGGTACAGGCCTGTAGTCACATTACATGGATTGCTTTCATCATAGACTTCCCATTCTCTCTTACTCTCAGCTCTTATTGTCATTTATTCAGCTTCTTTTCAGTCCTTGCCTACTTTGAATAATCTCTTGTCTGCCTATTCCTTTTACATCTCTCTCTCTCTCACTTTCTGTGCTCCATCCTCACCTATCCACCCACCTCTTCCCCCAGCCTCAATCTTGCCTTCAGCATGTCGATCCACATTTTCCTAGCTGCTATCAGTTCTGATGGAGAGTCACTGGACTCAAAGCATTAACTTTGCTTTCTCCCATAGATGCTGCCAGACCTGCTGAATTTTGCCAGCAATTTCTGTTTTTGTTTACTCATAAGGTATTCTTCTTTTGTGCATTTGTTGTTTTTAAAACTGCTCAAAATTGCAGGCCTGGCAGCACCAAGGGGAGAAAGCAATGCTGAAGTCGCTGACTCTTCATCAGAACTGATTGCAGTTGGAAATGTGGTATTCAGACATAGAAAATGGCATCTCAGGTATTGCTGGGTGTGGAATCCTCTTTTACTGTCTGATCTAGAAGATTATCCTATCAATGTGTCTTTTCTCTTGAAAAGCGAAGTCTGAGAGGTCATCTAATGGAGGTCTTTCAAATTATTAAAGGTTTTAATAGCATGTACAGATATCACTGAAATATCCATGTTGCCTCAGTAAGGCCTAGATATCGTAGTGAAGCTACAGGCTGGTCATTACTTTGGGCCATTCTATTCATTTGATTTGACTTATTATTATCACATGTACTGAGATACAGTGAAAAAAGTATTGTTTTGCATGTTAACCAGACAAATAATTCCTTCTTATTATGTCAGGATAATAGAACAGAACAGAGAATATAGTGTTACAGCTACAGAGAAGGTGCAAATAAATGAGAGGTCCATTCACAAATTTGATAGCATCATGGAAGAAGCTATTCTTGAACATACTAGTAAGTATTTTGAAACTTATATATCTTCTACCAGATGGAAGAGGGTAGAAGAGAGTATACCTGGGATGGGAGGGGTCTTTGGTTACTTTGGCTACTTTCCTGAGGCAGCAGGAAGATGGAGTTAAGGTAAGGAAGGCTGGTTTTTGTGATGGACTGGGTCACATTCACAATTCTCTGTAATTTCTTACAGTCTTGGGCAGAGCAGTTGCTGTACTGAGCTGTGACACACCTACACAGGATGCTTTCTATGGTGCATCTTTAAAAATTGAGAAGATGTGGACATTGTGGACATGCTGAATTCCTTAGTCTTCTGAGGATGTAGAAGCGTTGGTGTGCTTTCCTGACTATAGCACTGACATGGCTGGACCAAGACAGATTGTTGATAATACTTGCACCTAGGAACTTGACGCTCTCGAACATGTCCGCCTCAGCACCATTAATGCAAACAAGGGCATGTCCTCCATTCCGCTCCCTGAAGTCGATGACCAGCTCCTTCATTTTGTTGACCTTGAGGTAGAGATTGTTGTCTTTACATCATGCCAATAAGTTTCCTATCTCTTTCCTGTACACTGTCTCACGGTTGTTTGTGATCTGACATTGCGGTGTCATTGTCACATCAGTAAATGGAGTTAGAGCTGAATTTGGCCAGACAATTGCGAGTGTATAAGGACTATATTAGTACTGGGCTGAGTACACAGCCTTGCAGGGCACCAGTGTTGAGGATTATCATGAAGGAGATATTGTTGCCGAGTTTTATTGATTGCAGTCTGTAGGTCAGGGAGTCAAGAATTCAGTTGCAGGGGAAGGTGCAGGATCTTAGGTCTCAGAGCTTGGAGATGGATTTTGTTCGAATTATGTTATTGTAAGTAAAGCTGAAGTCAATTAATAAGAGTCTGACATAGGTATCCTTGTTGTCCAGATGTTCCAATGATGAGTGTAGAGCCAGGAAGATGGTGTCTGCCATGAACCTATTGCGGCAGTAGGCAAATTGACATGGATAAAGGCAACCTGGGAGGCTGGAGTTGTGCCATTACTAACCTCTTGAAACACTTCATAATGATGGATGTCAGAGTCAATGGATTGTAGCCATTAAGGCACATTGCCTGATTTTTCTTTGGCACTGGGTTTGTGTTTGCAGTTTTACTGGTCCGATCATCATTCTTATTACTATGAGGTTCCTCCACGCAGCGACTGATCAGCTGCAGACAAATCCTAGTCAACATGCTGTCACAGCTATCTCCTGTCCTACTAAACTGTGTTTTTTCTGTCCATTCATAAGTATGTTTCCTTTCCCCTTGTCTTGCCTCTTTTCATCTGCACTTATGATGTTCTGATGCTCTTATTCTCTTTAGCAGGTCCAATTTCCTGTCCCTCACTTCTGCATTGTCACCATCAGCACTCAATCTTTCTACACCACTATCCTCCATCAGAATGGCCTGAGAGCTCTTTGCTTCTCCCTTGAGCAGAGATTTGTTTTCTTAAGTATCGCAACAAGTTGAATGCATACTAATACTCTCCAGATGCTAAGTTGTACATTTCATAATCTCCACAAAACTACAGCATTCAGAATCATTACATTAAACATACATTGTACAATAAGGAAAAATGGAAATGTAGGGAATCCAGGAGGATAATTTCAAAATTCTTACATGAATGGATAGGTATCTTTGTATTGAAAGCAAATTATTCTATATTTTCTGTGAAGAAAACAAGTATGAAGTAAATCTAAACACTAATTGAAAAGTCAAAAGGAGCTGCTACACCTACTGTAGACAATGCATTAAATTAATTATTCCTTGACTGATCATTGAATGCTAATGACCCACCTTCAGGTCTTCTCAAGCAATTTCAGTATTATTATGTGTGTTGGCTGAATTTTTATTTACATGTCATATTGAGCTTTTGGGTCTATTTTGAAAGTTTATCACTCTTTTTAAAATTTCTTGATTTGTAAACAGTAAATGATAATGTTTTAGAATTTTGCTTTTAATGAAACTGGCAGAGATCAGACTGTTGGAAGTCAAAGTTGAGGTATAAATGATTCCGTTGGTGGACTGTTCCAGTTGTGTAGTCCAAAGCAATTACCCATTCTGCTAATTCCTGTGTTACTCACTGCTGAATGTTTGACCTCCGGATATCATGCTGTGCTTTTTTTACACCTCCCCTTAATCGAGACATTGCTGTCATTGACCCCATGTCATGATAATCTTTTCTGCAGCGCTATTGCCCATTTACAATGATGCGTGTTCTAATCTATAATTAATCAGCTTTTTGATTCTGTTTACTTATTCCATTTCTTATGGAACTAACAGAGATTATAACAATTGTGCTTTTAGTCTTAAATATTATTAAAGTAAAAAGAAAATGTTACTCGGTGACTGGCTGCTGGTGAAAATTGCCAGGGAGTCTTAATGAAAAGAGGCTCTTGCCTTTAACGAGACTTAGCTTATTGCAAAATAGCAATCAGATGCAAGTTTTATGTTTTCTAATCAACCTGTTCAGAGGTGCTAGTACACACCTCTGGAGCATGTATGATTTGAATCCCTGTTTCCTGGCTCAGAGGCAGTGACACTGCTATTGAAACACAAGAACCCTCATCAAGCACATGTAAAATCAGTAAATTAGACGATGTTTTCATAGAACCATGACCCTGTGGAAACAGGCCCACATTGATCCATTCCCCTACCCTATTGCACTGCATTACCCCAACTAATACACCTAACCTATCCATCCCTGAGCACTATAGACAATTTAGCACAGTTAATCCACCTAGCCTGCACATCTTTGGACAGTGAGAGGAAACCGGAGCAAACCCACACAAACTCCACATGCACAGTCACCTGAGGCTGGAATCAAACCCAGGTCCCTGGTGATGTGAAGCAGCAGTGCTAACCACTGAGGCAGCTTGCTGCCCTTGCTATTAAGACAATGAGAGACCTGTGCATATAGGTTTTAATTCTATGAGATCTGGAGATGATCTGACTTGCTTCACCTTTATGACATTATTAGATTGGTTGAACCTTAATTAAATCCCCAGTATCCAATATTTCAGAACTCCAAGATTGTACAATAGTTATTGTCCAAATAATGAACATAAAGATATAATCCATTTTTTTTAAAAAAAAGGCTTTTAATAGCATTTCACCCATCGTATTTATGTTATGTTTTAGCAACAGGAAGAATAACAACATCTTGTAACTATAAAAAGGATTTAGGTATCTCTCCACCCTTCAGGCACTCTGCCTGTATTCCTGATGAAGGGCTTTTGCCTGAAACGTCGGATTTTCCTGCTCCTCAGATGCTGCCTGAACTGCTATGCTTTTCCAGCACCACTCTACTCCATATAAAAAGGATTTAACAAGAATTATAATTTTTGACATTGCAATAATCTATCCTGATCCAAAGAAACATTCTGGAAAAACCTCTTTATTGGGAGAGTGGTTAGAACACTAAATCTGTGTAACTATGACATGGAGGACAGTAAATGCATTTAAAGCAAACACATAAGAAAGGGAGAGTTCGCATGGTACAATGAGTAGATATCCATCCTCTAAGTTGTAATTCCAGGTTCAAGGTCAGTTCCAGGCCTTAATGGCCAAGGAGGGGCATTCTCAATGTAGTCAGACAGTTTGTGTATCAACCTGAGAATCCTTTCAATACACATCAATGAGTGGAGGGTATTTAGAACAGAACAGCAACTCAGACTCCTGAATGAACTTAAGCACATGAAAGAAATAAGAGGACATGTTGAAAGGATGATACAAATTATGTTAAGGCAACAATGGTTAGCACTGCTGCCTCAGTGCCAAGGACCTGGGCCCAATTCCATCCTGAGATGGCTGTCTGTGTAGAGTTTGCATATATTATAGGGGTGGGGGGGGTGGGGGGTGGGTAGTCGATCTGGGTGGAATGCTCTTTGAAGAGTTAATGTTGACTTGATGGGCCAAATGGCTTGAGTCCATTCTGGAGGGATTCTACAAGGCTCAATGTAGAGTATAAACACCAGCATAGAATTGTTAGACCTGTACTGACTTAGTACTGTACAATAAAATTTTATGCAATTCATCTGACTTTTGTAAATTTTATTTTGCTCTGCATACAACTAGCATTCATTTAGTTACAGTAAAACATATTCACTTCAATGGAAATAGTTTTTGGGATTCTGAAAGCCTAATTTTTACGGCTACAGATAGGTAGAAAGTTCAGCTGTGAGACAACTTCAATATGAAAAAATCAAACAATTTTGTTAAGTTCTGAGATAAAGTTTAACATTAAATTCACACAGTGATTTTCAGGCTAGCTTGGAAATATTACTCCCGTGTTACAACTGAAGAAGGAATGGACAATAACTTCTTATCTTACAGATTTTGGTCTTGAGGCTGTCCTACACACGTGGTACATACACACACACACCTCTAGTCTTACCATAGAGAGACGACTGATGGAGAGTTAGCCTAAGACACACACACATGCATGCACACACATACATGCACAGACACAAACATTTACTCTTATTTGTTCTTATTTTAGATGATCTGTCTCCCTTTCGTAAGACAGGTCAGTGTGACTTTTATTCTGTCCCTTATCCAAACCTTATCCTGAACTTCCCTCCTAGTTATATGTGAAGAAGGACCAAACAGGGATAGTTTGAGTGGTTATTGCCACATTTATACTTATGAAATTAGTTGAAATAGCATTCTTCCTATGACCCCTTGCATCTCAAATGTTTTCACATTGCGTTTCTTACCTTGTAAAGAAAGAGACCCACATTATGTTCTCATTCAAGCATTTTCTCACAAACAGCCTTCAAGGTCCCATCATGTTGCCTGCTCTAATGTTCCCCTGCTTCCACATCATTACCATTTTAATGTTCTATGCCCTAATCTGAACTTTTATCATTTCATGATTCTACTTTAAAAAATACATGAAGTTGCATTAGTTTCAAATAAAATTTGATGTCTTTATTATGTGGATTTTAGATTTTAATAATTTGTATTATTAATACAATAATAATCTTACAATGGTTTAAAAATCACCTTTTACTTTATAGTCTTCAGAACTGCTCAGCCAAAATAGAAAAATAATAGATCGCTTGTTCTAACATTCTGAGGATGAGACTTGAAATGTTAACTCAGTTTCTCTGTCCATAGATGCTGCTAGAGTTATGAATTACTTCAGCACTTTCAGTTTTTATTATAGATTATTAATGTCTAGTGACACATCATGTGTAGATCCCAACTCTCTATCACTCTCTTATGTACATGTCATGCCAACATCTGAGTTGATATTTGCAAAACACAGATCGAAAGATTGTGTTTCCTCCTCAGAAGTCTGCTCTGTCTCCCTGTCTCCTTCATTCTCCCACAGTGCAGGCTTACCATACTGCAGTTTCTGAGTGTGTTAATGCATAAATGCAAAAGGAAAATGTTGGATTAAGGAAAGTAGGAATACACATGGGGCATCGGGGAAAGTAAGTGGTGCGTGGTCATGCTATCTACAGCATATACATCAAAACACTTTGGGCGGTGTGTTAATTTGAGAAGTGGCATTGAATGGAAACATGATTTTGGATTAGTGGTGCTGGAAGAGCACAGCAGTTCAGGCAGCATCCGAGGAGCAGCAAAATCGAATTTCGGGCAAAAGCCCTTTCTAAACTCCTCGATGCCTTCTAAAGTACAGCTGGTCACAATCTCAGTAATGACTGCTCCAACAATTTCCAGGTCCAACTCATTCTTGTGAGTGAGCAAATATAGCCACGCTTGCCCTCTACCTGCAGAGCTGCTATTGCCATTGATTATATGCCACATTGTTCTATAAAAGAGAAGGAATTGCAGTGAGAATAATGTCATGTAGTTGAATAATGTCCCTGCCAGGGTTGGCAGTGTCACGACCACAGTGTGGTTCATGAATCGCTAATTTATCTAGCTCATTTTTTCTCCTTTTAATTTTTGTTGAGTGCTCCAATTTAGAAATAAACAGCAGCAAAACTTTAGTTTAAAAGAAAGTCAAATATTAGTTTATTACACAACTATTGCTAAAAGCTACCCTCTTAAAAACATGATACCATTACTACTTAAAATACGAAGAATAAAAGCAGAAATAGATAAAAAGAACTCATACAGCGTGGAAACAGGCCATTCGGCCCAACAAGTTCACATTGACCCTCTGAGAATAAACCACCCAGACCGGCTCCCCTAAATTTACCCCTGACTAACGCACCCAACCTACACATCCCAGAACACTGAGCAATTTGACATGGCCAATTCACCTAAACCTGCATATCTTTGGAGTGTGGGAGGAAACCAGAGCACCCAGAGGAAATCCACACAGACATGGGTAGAATGTTCAAACTCCACACAGATAGTCACTCGAGGCTGGAATCAAACCCAGGTACCTGGCACTGTGAGGCACCGTGCTGCCTAAAGACAGAAGTAAAATTAATCTATTATCATTACAGGTATGTTACCTTCTTGTTAAATGCTCTTTCTAAAAATGAAGGAGTTATAACTTGAAATCAGAATTAAGCAATTGGCAAGATTTCTATACTTAAAGAATTGGAAGCTGCTTGTGCAGATAGACTCAATGGGTGAGCCAGGATTTGAAAGGGAGGGAGAAGTTACCTTGTTCCTCATTAATTCTTCAGTAACAATGCCTGCAGGTTGCCTGGACACTTTTGGTAGAACTGTAATTTATTACTGAAAACCTGTCTGTGTTAGTCAAAAATTCACTCTCTTCATGGAAGTTGTCTCTCAGAGGCCTTCCTAGGGAGTGATGTTCAAACGTGGTGTGTCACTATGGACTTATACAAATCAAAACTTAAAATGGCTAATTATATTAACTGATGATTCATTATTCCACAAAGTAATGTCACTTATGCTGGATTCCCCTTTGAGATCCTTCTAGTCCCCTACTTCGCCCAGAGCTTTGAATTCTCACACTGTTAGGGCCCAATCCTGTCATCTAAGGCTTCAGCAAATTCAAGTAGCTCCATTTATGATTGACCTTGAGATAACATTTGAGTCTTTCAGTTATTCTGGTTGACAGTGAATGAAGAAGGACAGTCAGGTAACTTCTGTGAGCTAACTTGTGAGCTGCTGCTTATTTTAAAAGGTATGAAATATACATTTTCTTTACACAGTCATGACAGACACTGTCAATAAATGGAGGGATGTGATTGTACAATTTGAAAAAGTTATGTGTCTGAGGTTGAGGTGATGCTTCTAAATGTGGTGGTCACTGGCAGTTGGTTGATGAGTGAATGTGATGTGCTGCATGAAAATAAGGGTGAAGCTAGTTACACAGTTGCTAGGAAATGGCACACAACAGCATAATCTCTGACCTTGGCTACTTCTGTCAATCCATTACAATTCTTTCATTACTGCATCCAGCTCCTCAGCAGTGTACTGGGGGCATTCATTACCATTGCGACCTGTTCCCACTGCTTTATCTGCCCTCGTCCAAAGAACCTCCTGGTCCCTGGAGGGAAGAGATCCTCTTCACTTCTGACGACCATTTGACCCAATGATTCTGGCATAGAATCCACAAAAAAAAAATCTAGGTCTGCTTTGACAGTGGGCTTATACTTGCTGGGATAAATCTATTTCTTCCTCCACATCTTAAATCTTCACAAGCAGGTTCAGACCCTGCTGCAGCCAGAAGACAGCTTGTCTCTAAGAAGTAAAGCAACCATCCACCCAGAGGATCAAAATGCAGCTCTCTCATTAGAGGCAGAGAAAACTGGTGTACATTTTGGTTTTAAGTGGTTTAGCTCTGAGTGGTGAAATTCTCGTGCGAATATGGTCCTCTGTTGAGGCTTTCAGGGACTCAGCAGCACCTCCAGGGCTCGACTGCACACTACAGCCATTACAAATGGCATGCTGCTGGCACTGCTTTCACCAGTCATTGATAAATCAGACATTGTTATTCTTGCACCTGATTTGGGTGTCATCACATTTATCTCCCACTTCAACTTATCAATCGGCTGAAAAGGAATATTTTTCTTGTTACCTATGCTGCCACTTTATAGCTCAAATCAACAGTAATAATGCTTTTAACTTGATGAAATGCTAGGACACTTACTTCACCAGGAAAATTATGATGAGGTTTCCACTTCACTCAATTTAGTCTACTGTATTCCATTGCTTACAATGTGATCTGCTCTTATATTGAGAAGACAAAATGCAGACTGGGTGACCGCTTTGCAGAACCACCCTGAACTTCTGGTTGCCTGCCATTTTAATACACCTCCATGTTCCCTGGCCAACATCTCTTTCTCAGGCTTGCTATAGTATTCTAACAAAGCACTTTGTAGGCGGAAAGAGCAACACGCCATTTTCCACTTGGGAACCCTGCAAAATTCTGAATTCAATATCGAGTTCAATAATTTTAGAGTCTGAGTACTTCCCCCATGCCTTTTAGCCCAACCCCCACATATCAGGCCTTGTCATCTAATGGTTTGCTACCACAAACAACCCATTATTACTAACCACTAACAGTCCCCATTAGTAGATATTTATTTTCCCAGGCTAACCTTTACCTATTCCCTTGTCTAATCAATGTTTCTCTCTCCCTCTGCGGTCCATCTCCACCTATCATTTACATTTTCCCCCCCTTCCCCATTCCATCTTCAGTATCTATACCAACCTTTTCCCAGCTACAACCAGTTCCGAAGAAGGGTCACTGGATCTGAAATGTTAGATCTACTTTCTCTCCATTGATGCTGCAGACCTGCTGATATTTTTTAGCAATTTCTGATTTTGCTTTCTGTGACTGGAGCATTTTTCATTCAACAGTCAAAAAATGGACAATGCAGCATTAATGTTGATACATAGAGTTAAAGATACAGTTGTTTGTCTGTTTTCAACTTAAACAACAACTGCAGCTGGACTAAAATAAACTGATATGATTTGAAGGCAAGGGATCCAGTTACTCAACTGATTCCTACAAAAGGGAAGTTATCTTATGAGGAAAGCTTGGATAGGATGAATCTATATCCTTTAAACAATTAGAGGCAGCCTTATTGAAACATATACACCATTGAGGGGATTTGACACAGTGAGTGCTGGAAGGCTGTTTTCTCTTGTAGGGATGGTTTAGAATTTTTTGACTAACAAGGAAGTAAATGGCTATCAGAGTAGATAATGTGGAAGTGTAGGTACAAATTGATCAGCCATGATCTTATTCAATGGCAGAGGAGGCTTGAGAGGCTAAATGGACTAGACCTAGTGGTACCTTCGCCTAATTCATGTGTCCATGTATTTGTAAATACCTTGACAACATGTTATTGTGCCTTTATATCATAGAATCATGAATCATAGAATCCTTACAGTGTAAAAACAGGCCATTCAGCTCAACAAGTCTACACAGACCCTCCGAAGAGTAACCCACCCAGATCCATTCCCCTACATTTACCCCTGACTAATGAAGCTAACCTACACATCCCTAAATACTATGGGCAATTTGGCTTAGTCAATTCACCTAACTTGCACATCTTTGAATAGTGGGAGGAAACTGGAGCACCCAGAGGAAACCCATACAGACATGGGGTGAATGTTGAAACTCCGCAGAGACAGTCACCTGAGGTTGGAATCGAACCTGCGTCCCTGATCCTGTGAGGTAGTACTGCTAACTACAAAGACACCATGCTGCATTAACCACTGAATTATACAGTGTCACAGCATATTAAGGCTTTAAAACTGCTACCAAACCAACATCAGCATTGTACATGTTTCACGACCAACTAGGGTTGACTGAGTAGACCTACTATATCTGTGGAATTAGCACTCCTAGTGAGTGCATGGCAGTCAATAATGGATGGATAAACAAAGAATTCACGCTCCTGTGAGCATCATTTCCAACATAGACAGGGTAACAGCCCATAAATCTTACCTTGAAAGTGAATATTACAATATCGGTCAGGATATTATATCAATGTATTCATAATAGAGCAATGTATTCATAAGTTTGTTATAATGCCTTCTTTCGAAGAATAAAGAGAGAAATTATGTAACATTTCATTAATCCTTTCAGTCAAAATTTTACACAGTGCAATTTTAAGATAATGTTGGTCTTTTTTAAACTGTATAATGTGATATTGATTTATCAAGTGACAACAAATGTTTTTGATATTTCACGATGGTATATCAAGCAATAAAAATTCCTCCAAAAACACAATTGTCCTGTGTTACTAATTTAATGAAACAAAACATGATTTGATGATGTAACATTTTCATAATCTCATCAATGGTCAAAGAAGGCATTGACACTTGTAATATTTTGGATCAATTCAGAACTTTTTGTTGTGCAGTGTTAATCTACCTGGTATAGTAACTTTATGAAAATAGAGTTGAATGGACAAAAAAAACAGACGTGCAAGTGGACAAGGTTTTATAGAGATTCATGTTCCATGACAAACGAATGTGTGCGATTATTTCTCAGAGTTTTCAAAATGCAGAGTTAAAATGGGTGCTGCTTTTCATTGCAACATTTGACACAAAGAATCAAATGTGACTTATATGGATCAAAACTCATTATCTTTTGAACCCAGGCTTGTCAAACTGTGGTTAATGTCAATTTAGGACAGTTGCAAAATCATTACGTCAGGTGTCAAAATCTAATAAGCTATTTGATGGCCAGAAGACAACCATTCACACCTTTTCTACTGAAGTGTTAAAAATAACTAACTCCATCTTGCTATAGAATCCCTACAGTATGGAAGCAGACCATTCAGTCTATCGAGTCCACACCAACCACTTGAAGAGCATCCCACCAGGGTCACTGCCCTACCCTGTAACTCTGCATTCCCCATGACTAATCCACCTAACCTACACATCCTTGGACCCTATGAGCAATTTAGCATGGCCAATCTACCTAACCTGCACATCTTTGGACTGTAGGAGAAAACTGGAACACCCAGAGGAAACCCACGTAGACCTATTGAGAATGTGCAAACTCCATGCAGACAGTCGCCCGAGTTTGGAATTGAGGCTGGGTCCCTGGTGCTATGAGGCAGCAGTGCTAACCACTCAGCTAACCACCCCTCCCTGCCATCCTTCTAAAATAAATCAAATCATTAGATAAGTATAATTACATTTTTTAGGAACAGCTGAAAAAATGACAGCTCTCAATTAGCTGGTAATACTTTCACTTCTCACTCCAAATACAATTGGTTCAAGTTGCACTCCAATATAGGAAAATCAATGTTAAGGGAGACCTGCACACATTTAGAGGAGCCATTTTTGGAATAAGAAGTTAATCAAGGCCTTTCTTCTCCTCTCAGGTTAACATAAAATATTTTGTGATACTCTAATCCTTGATCTCCTAACCAATATTTATTCCTTAATCAAAATGGTTAGCAAAAATTGCAAATTGTTTAACACTCAGACCATTTTCATCCAAGTCTCAGTCAGAAGCTACTAAAAACAATGCAAGTATTTTAAACTGTCTCTTTTGCTGTGTTGAAACGGTTATGTATTGTCCATTCTGTGCACTCTAATAATACAATATGACTGTGTTTCATTAATCCTTTCCAACCTTTAAATCAGTTCCATTACTAGACTGGCTTTTGTTTTATTCATTTCTAAAATGTAAGAATCGCTGACTGGGTCAGCATTTATCGCTAATTTCTAGTTACCTCTGAAATGAGCGGCTTGCTAAGCCATTTCGGAGGTCAGTTTAAACCAAGCCTCATTGCTGTTATGGTATTTTTAACATGAAGCTGTGATATTTTAGCCTGTCAAAGGAGGTAGGAAACGTGGAGCTGATTTGTTTTTAGAGCTCAAGGCACAGAATCTTATGTTGTTCAGTGACATATAATTTCCATTGCTTCCTCCTGTCCCTCAGCTAGTTTCCTTGAGGTGGCAGGAGGTATAGTGACAGGAATAGATTAGATTAGATTCCCTACAGTGTGGAAACAGGCCCTTCGACACAACCAGTCCACAGAGGCCCTCCAGAGAGTAACCCATCCAGACCCATTTCCCTCTGACTAATTGACCTAACACTATGGGGCAATTTACCATGGCCAATTCAACTGATCTGCATATCTTTGGACTGTGGGAGGAAAGCGGAGCACCTGGAGAAAACCCATGCAGACACAGGGAGAATGTGCAAACTCCAAACAGACAATCGCCCATGGCTGGAATCGAACCTGGGACCCTGGTGCTGTCAGGCAGCAGTGCTAACCACTGAGCCACTGTGCCACCCTATAGCACCTACAAGTTCTTAAAGCTCTGCTGTTGAAAGCTGATCATATTTATCCAGATTCCCAGGGGGACTGAAGAACAGTTTAGCTGGTTGGAGTCAGCTACCTGCAGACAGATCGGTGGAATAAGCATTTTGAACACAAACAACCTTCCTTGCGGGCTTGCCGGGTTCAGCTACAGCTACAGGACACCCTGTAGAAGGATTTCCACTACCCAGGTTGATGGCCTGGATGCTTGGGGCCATTTTCTCATTTGAAGTGATAAAAGTTAGAGAGAGTCTGCTGCCAACTTGGTCTGGCCTCTCTTCGACATACTCGAGAAGGCAATTGCCTTCCATTAGTCCTTCTTTACAAAGTTAATCTGTTAATCATCATTGGACAGCAAGCCCACTCTCTAGCCATTAACTGATCAATTTGGGAAAATTAAATGCAATTAACTTTTGCTCCACAGAGCCTGATTCTGATCTTCCATTTGACAATAATGGTGCAGTTCCAAAACAAACAGGGGTGTTTTTAGTGTGCACATGGCTCATGACCTTGGTCATATCAGGATATAATTGCTTAATTCAGGCTTGCTATTTCTAATAGAGATATGAATTTGTATGATCCCCAACTGCAAGGTCATTGGCCAAAGCTCAATCATTCATTATGGAAAATCATACACTTCAGAGATGATAAAAATCTTGCAGAGGATTGATACATTGTTTTATCACGTATTATGTTGCTGGAGATGAGTTGATCTGTGTCGAGAGTTGGTGCAGGAAAAGCACAGCAGGTCAGGCAGCATCCAAGGAGCAGGACAATCAATATTTGGGCATAAGCCCATCATCAGGAACCCATCAGTTGATCCATCCCTTGTACAACTCAAGCTCATAGACTGTCAGTGCACAAGCACAATGGTTTGCCATATCTTTGCCTGTTTATCTAGCAGCTAAAAACTGCTTGTGGCAAGTGTTCCAACAGTCAGCTGTACAATAAGGGACTGACAGGACATTAAGGCTTGCCCTGCTACCAACTAAAAGCAACCCTTGCTCCAAGAACATTTCTAACTCTCCACTCACGCCAGAATCCTTTTAAAACTTTCAGCAACCCCATTTAAAATTATAAACTCCAGAAGACATGAACATTCATGTCTTGCATATTTAATCAAAATCAATATATGGCCTCGCCCTGTCTACTTGCCTTTGCAAAGTTCCAGTTTAATGTGAATGTTTTTTTGGCAAACAGGCACTTCAGTATATATAGCTTGTTGACAGTACATTACACACAGCCTAAAACAACACCAACACATTTTCATACAGCCATTTTATTGCCCTAAGCATTTTGTTTTTCAACAATTGGCACTCCTCCACCAAGGGACACAGATGTCATTGCTGAAGTTAATTATTTTTGAGGAATCTGAGATCTATATAGCTTCTTCAAACAACTTGTGAAAAAAATTGAAAAATACAATTACAGCAGGACAAAGTATTTTTGAATGCCAAAGAAGAGAAAAAGAATAAGTTTGACGTTTAATTTTTAAAGTAGTATTTTATACTGGATCAACCAAGAAAAGTTAATTATTTACACATTTTGTTCAATCTCAAATGTCTTGATGATTACATCTCATTAATAGCTAAATTTCTTGTTTTGTATATGCTAATCTCCTCTCCTACTCTGCTCTGTTCATGATTAGATTAGATTAGATTCCCTACAGTGTGGAAACAGGCCCTTCCACCCAACCAGTCCACACCGACCCTCCGAAGAGCAACCCATCCAGACCCATTTCCCTCTGACTAATGCACCTAACACTATGGGCAATTTAGCATGGCCAATTCACCGAACCTGCACATCTTTGGACTGTGGGAGGAAACCGGAGCACCTGGAGGCAGGATCTATTCTTGGTTTCCCCCTATTTTTCAGTGACATCATCTAAAAGCAAAGCAATTATTTCCACATGCATGGTGCAGATAGCAAGCTTTAACTTGTTGCACTATGGCATAGATCCCAGACCAGATCAACGCAATCTTATGCCATTGAAACAGTTTATGCAACATCACAGTAGGTGAAATTTCAACTTAAATGTAAACGTCTCGACTTGCATCATTATCTCATGGAGTCAGCATGGTGTCTTCTATCAGTCAGACAATTGCATGCACTGTATAGTAACATCAGTCAACACAGAATGCTCAGTTTTTGATATTATAGCTATATAAACAATTAGTGGTGTTAATAAACTTCAAGATGTCTGTCTCAACAAGAACTCAACTGTCTATTCCATCTATTATGTGATGAACATATAGGAAACCATTTAACATAGAGTTGGCTAATCATCACAAATTAATTTCTCTGTAGAGAGCAATAATCTCCGACATGATTAATTAATTCTATCAATTACACACCACTTAGCATCATAATTTATCATTGTCTCTCTCAACTCATCCACTGTTGCAAAATTATCAGTCTGTTTTATCAAACATTCAGGCATAGATATGGAGAACATTCCTATAATTGGGTATTTAAAGAAGTGAATTCACATTTGGCCTCAGCTCCAAATCCTTCTTTACACTTTCCAATTTTATCTATTTTGCTAATAATGGTCTGAGATAAAACCAGATTGATTTCTACCTTGGTGTCATATTTGATTTTGAGATCAGCTTCTAATCATATATTTATTCAAACATTAAGATCACTTCAGTAATCTTGCTAGACTTGGCTACTGCTTCATTTGCAACTGGAGCTCGAATTCATGCCTTAGTCTCTCTGGACTCAACTATTTCAACATGTTGCAGGCCTAACTCCCGCATTCTGCTCTTTGGAAACATAAGTACATTACTGCTTGTATTTTAACCCACAGAAAATCTCATACCTAGAGGCTAAAGTTGTCAAGAGGTATGGGGAGGGAGCTGGAGTTTGGTGTTGAGCTAGAACATCAGGAATAATCATGTTGAAGAATGGAGTAGATTTGATTGGCTGAAAGGCCCAGTTTTGCATATTTTTACCCTTGTGCTCACTCACTTAATTTGGCCTTATTGAAGCAATGCATTGATTTGAACTTGTTTTCAAATGCCTCTGAGACTTTTTCCCTCCCCAGCTTTCTATTCTCCCCCAATCCCATAATTCTCCAAGATATCTGTTCTCCTCTAATTCTGGTCTCTTGTGTACTCCCAATTTTAATTGTTTCACTATTGATAACAGTGCCATGAGCATTTTAGGCTCAATATCTGGAATATGCTCCCTACACATCTCCAACTCTCTGCCTCAATTTAAGATACTTCTAAACTGACAAAGGTTAAAAGAATGTTTTATTATCTGACCTCTTGTATGACTCAATGTTTTATACTGTTTTATAATTCTCTCGTGATGCACATTGGGCTGGGTTTATGCTGTTGTAATGGTTTACATGTAAAACATTGTATTCAGAAACAGTTCCTTGTAAGTAAAGTACAATTACAGATCCTATATTTCCTCAAATGAAAAACACTCATTCAAATGGGCAGTATTGTCTCAATCAACACATATTTGGTAACAGATTTCTTTTTCACAGCAATTTATAGTGGTCACATGATTGACATTTGACTCATCTTTTGTTCCAGATCTTTTCTTAAATTCAAAATTTCACTATCTGCCATGGTGGGATTTGAAGCCATGACCCCAAAGCATTATCCTAGAGTCCTGGATTCCACGTCCAGTAACATTACTACCACAACCACCACCTTCCTTACTTTAGAGCTACTTTTATTTAATACAATGCCAGCATTGAAAATTTGATTTACAAATAAATTGCAGTTAAAGATCTTTAATATGAACCCTTTACTTTCGTACAATGCATTTTAATAGTTTGCATTCTTCAAAAGGCAATATTCCCCTCTTTCTCACTATCATATTAATACTTGCGATGAGCAATTGTGCAATGAAATGAATGACCACTGACTCCTCTAACATAGGTTTGGCCAATGATAGCAAATAAATTTTTCAACTTTTTCTCAGATACACTTAACCTCCATCCTACCCAACCCTCCGATGGATAATTACCATGGATAAACAGATCTAGCGATATGAACGATGAAAAAAAACTACAGCATTTCAAAGACAACAAGCTCAGTGGTTATTCCTGATATTCCTCCACTTACCAAATGGCAGCATTCGGTAAGATTTAGACTGTATTGAGTGTTTGAAATTCTCCTGTAGTTGTATTTTCAGCTTTTTTAGTCACAGAAATCTCAGATTGGTTTGAGCCAAAAGCCAGAAAATTTCATCGTAAAGACCCATTGATGTTTAAAGTACAGAAGGAGGCTAGCTGCCCAATTATGTCAGCAATGGTCAACAAAAATCTGACTGCACTAATTCCATTTTTGAGATTTTGGCCCACAGCCCTGAAGACTATAATTTCTAAATACGCTTAAATGTCCCGAGGGTTTATAACTCAACAACACTTTCATTTATTGAATTCCAGACATCCACCACCTTCTGAGATATTTAATCTCAGTTCCAGCATAAGCCCTAGTGAAAGATGATGAACAACCAACTTCAGGTGTTATAATATGTCACTAGGAAATCTATTGGTCGCTTGAAGATATACCTCATCCAATTTCCTGGTGTAGATATATTTGTTCCATTTCAATGCATAATTAAAAGATTTTCATTGAATTAAACATGAATAGAAAACAATCTATTTTTGCAGCTTGTCACCAAATTGTTTAACACAAGCTTAGAGCTATCAATGATTGGGTAACTGTCATACACATGCATCCAGAAATGCTGAGCTGGGTTATCAGGCTCAGTATGCTCTATGTGATGTTTGAAATAAAACATTTGGTAATAAAGCATACAGCATGAAATTGGTTGGATGGCTTGATAGGAGCTGGTAATAAAATGATATATTCACATGATCAAACACAAATTGAGTACTGTATTTTTCATCATTTGATATATTCACAGCTTCTAATCTTACACTGGATTTGCTTGGATTAGTTAAACAATGCTGATTTTTTTGGTTTTTATTCAGGTTTATTCTGGAGAACTGTTTTTTCAAGCTGGTCTTAGTTTATGTTTAATATCCTGCCCCTCATCTTTAAAGTTATCTGTGACCTCACTCCAACCACCCATTCTACCCCATCCTAGTTACATCATTGGTGACCAAGCCTTCAGCAGCGTAGGTCCTTAGGGAATGCAGAAAGGCTTATTACATTGATTCCTGGGATGAGGGATGTCTCTATGAGGAGAGTGTGAGCATTCTATATCTACATGTCAATAAATTTAAAAGCCATTTCCACCTCAGAACTTTCTGGCTCAAAAATCTTCTGAAAATGCATTTGTGCATTCCAAGTTTTTATACATCCCTTGTGATTCCTTCATACTGAGTTCACCATCACCGATCTATGAAATGGTTTTGCTCTATTTTTTAAATCAATATGCTTTACCAAGACCAGTTCTTGTTAATAGTGTAACAACTGTGTACAGTGGAGGAACTGTAAATGAAAACATTCACATTTAATTCACATACTGTCACTGTTTCAAAAGGCTTCTTCTGAATTTATAAACCAAGTTACCTTCAAAACTTCTTCCTTTCAATTGAAAACCATATGTTAAAATGGGAATAATTTGGATATGTACTTTGTAATAGAGTAAAAAACATAATTAATGAAGAATGTGCTGAGAATTTACCTGCACATGGAGTACAAAAGGGAAAAGCAGAATATCTGAAATGAAGAGGAACAAGGGAATATTTGTACTCAGAATATGGATCTCCTTGCAAACAGATGACAAAATATTAAGATACAAGTCCAGAATTTTATTAGACAACCAAACAATACATTGGTCTTTATTCAGAGGGATTGGGTTCAAGAGCAAAGAAGTACTACCACAATTATATTGAGCCTTGCTGCAATGCACATAGAAGCTTATGCACAGTAATAGTCTCCGTACCCGAGGAAGGATATCTTTACTTTAGAGGGAGTGCAACAAAGCCATATGAGACTAACTGGTGGAATGAGACATTTGTCCCTTGAAAAACACTCTGTCGACCAGGCCAACACTTCACAGAATTTTGAAGAATGAGTGATTACGCTGAAATAGATCATAGTTTTTAAGGGAATTAACAAGCTAATATTTTAACCAGCACCTTATTAACTAGCACTCTTAATAAACTAGCTAAATATTATACTTCAAATATCATGAAATTTAATGTATTAGTCTGTCCAATTATTATAGTTTTTAAATTTATTTATCTAAATTTAAATATATGTGTTTTGAATCGAATGACCACATGTAATATCAACAATTGATTCAATTTTGAGTTAATTTTTTCTCAAATACCACAATCTACCATGTTACCTGGATAGTTAGTTGAGGGTGCAAGTGAAAAGATTTTCTGCCAGTAAGATCTATTTATGAGAAATTCGGATTGTTATTTAAGTGATTTATGATGTAAAGAAGGTATAACATTGATGTGTTTACCCTATGCATTACATTTCTATTACCTAGACGTGTTTCTACGTTGATTATACAGAACTCTTGATTATACAGAATACTTGATCAGTGGGCGCATTCTTGGTCCGTCACATGCCGCATAAGAAGAAGTTTGCTGTAACCCCAATTTGGAATGATTTGTTACTTGTGCAATAATTTGAAGCTAGCCTTTTCCCCCAATGTGCCCTGTTGCTGTTCTTTTATTCTAGATTGTGAAGACAGTAGTTGAAGAGCTACTGCTGAACAAACCCTGGTATGTTAAAACGGTGCACCCTCTAAGTAAAGTCACCATAATCCCAGAGGACAATATGGTTGCTTTCTCTTAGCAAAAAAAAAGATGACTGCTGGTGAGCTTAACTCAAGGGTTACCAACTGAGCTAACCAAACAACAAGTAACCAACCTACATTCTGTAGACAGCACGCACTACAGCAACGTGTAGGAGCTAGTCTATCCTCAATAAAGATTTACGCACATCACTCTGTAGAGAACACAAGCAAACTAATTTCTCCTCTCTATAGATTAGCCTCCATCAGGAACAGAGCTGAAAATGTGTTGCTGGAAAAGCGCAGCAGGTCAGGCAGCATCCAAGGAGCAGGAGAATCGACGTTTCAGGCATGAGTCCTGCTCCAGCATCTGCAGTCCTCACTTTCTCCTCCATCAGGAACAAACTAGTTCTTCTGAATGTGCTCTGTCCCCACTTTGTATTCACTGCTCTGATTCAAAATTATAGTCTGTATTAGTACTCAATTGAAGCATCATTTGTAATATGAACGTAATATGCCAATTGGAGGGAATGAATGTCTAAGCCTGAGGATGCAGATGAAGAGATGATGAGTATATTTTATTTGCATAATTCTTATTTGACAAGTTCTTGGAATCTTTTTACTAAGGCTGTACAATGTAAGAAAAGATATTCATAATTAACCCTCTCTGCAATATATTTTATTAAAATTAAAGTTGGCATCCTGGCACAGAATTGACTCTCTGTAACATGGCTCTCAATACTTTTTATACATTATATCTTGCGAAACCTAATGATCTTCAGGCTATTCTTTAATTGAATCTCTGGTTCAATTATTTATTTCTTGATAACAATCTTAAGTGATTCAACAATTTGGTCAGTCATCACATATTGTTCCATGAACACTTGCAAAATAGCTTAGATCATATGAAGCAGATTGTTGGTGATCCATCAATATTTCAGCTATATATTTTATAGTATATACTTTTATTATGTGTTGAAAGGACCACTTTTCTCATGGTTAATTTAGTCCATTACAAATATCCATTAAATTCACAAGGTATGAACCCTCTTTGCAAGACATTGCCTCATTAATAGTATCATCAATCAAAGCTTTGTGACCTAACAGCCTCTGGAATGTGAACATTTAAATCAAATCCAGTTCCAGTTGTTTTTACATGAATATTAACACTTGGAGGCTATCATATGTAATTCACAATTTTTAAAATTCAGCATGTCTGTCAGATTATTGTTTTTCAACAATTCTTTGTTTCTGAATTGTCAGTGTTGACAATTCTATCAAGATAAAGCTATAATTTGAGTCAATTTAAAAAAAGAAGTGATGTCACATTACAAAAATCTGTAGATTCAGCAGTACTGTGTTCTCATTTGGGAGCCTCAGTGAGCCAGAAATTTGGAGCTAGAATCTTGTAGCTTTATCTCTAAGTTACACTTCCTTCATGAGAGACTTGCCTTTGGGAGGTCAGGAATCACTGAATTTATTCTATAAACTATTCACCAAATCATATTCATCTTCTAGTAAAATCATTTCAGTTCTTACTTCTGAAAGATGTTTTATCCAAACATAATACAGTAATTGATCAGTAGTGACTATGACTGACCTTATTGTACATTTTAATCCAGTATTGAAGCAACAAGATAATTGGGTAGGAACTGATTACAATATTTTAAAGGCAATGTCTTTTAGCAGTAATTCTTTAACATTGTTTCATTTATGGTTCAGACTATTATTTAAATAGGATTATGTTTCACCCAATTCTGACCTTGATCTTTTTTAGAATGATTTGTGGGATTGAAAGCTTACAATTCATTAGCAGTGAATGCCCACTGACTGAAGCATTTTCCAGAAAGAATGTGACAAATTCAATGCTGTGAACAATTCAATTATTGGAGAGATTGTCACATTATAGTGGTGACATGAGCTGATATCACAGGGATAAGTGCTTGGAACTCTCTACCTCAACTTCAGGTAGAAACCTTGAGACAATTTAAACTGAATGACAAAAGAATTAAAATGATTCCCTTCCTTCTTTATTCTTGGCATTCTAACACTCAGAAGATTAATATTTCAGGGTCTAACCAGCAGTATAACATTTCTCCAGTTCATCAGGGTGAATATATTAATTTCATCAGCCGCATTTCTTTTGCTTTAGTTCCTGTTCCTCAACTATATTAATTGTCTTTCATAATTATAACATATATTGACAACCAAAAAATAATGACAGTGAACTTGCATTGAAAAAGAAAACCACATTTTCAAATAAGCAGCTGATTCACAAATGCTTACTTTCATCTGATTTTTAAGAGTTAAATTGCCTCTCTTAGGTTATTTTGTTGTAGAAGTGGAAGAAAATACCAAAAGGTTACCAAAGCAAACCAATCAATCAGGAAAATCTTTTCAAATACTGACTCTTATTCAGTCATTCCTGATGAAGGGCTTTTGCCCGAAACATCGATTTCAAAGCTCCTTGGATGCTGCCTGAACTGCTGTGCTCTTCCAGCACCACTAATCCATTAATAATGTCTGCTAATCTCCCACAGAAAATAGATGTCTTCTCATTCCAACAATTCAAAGATGAGTATTTTGAGGCCTGCCTGCTTTTCTATCTTTAACAAGGGCAGATTACCTTAAGGTGAAGTTCAAAGTCTGATCATGTTTGGGATGTTGTTACAGTGAAGTGATTTTCATAAGATGCTACACTGCAACCCCATGACCCTGGCATCTACCTGATGATAGAGCAGATGGATCAGTTATGTTCCTATTCTGAGAAACAGCCTTGTTTTCAACGTGGGAAAATACCACTTTACAAATCTTTCTCCAATCATTTACAAAGTGATGGAAGAAATCATTAATGTACACATCAAAAGATGTTTTCTTCAATAAATATGTTGTTGGCCAATACTCAGTTCAGGTTTAATCAGAAATATTCAGTTTGTCACGATAAAGGCCTATCAATTTCCAATATCTAATTTTAATAGCCAAGACGTTAATAGCTAAAAAGGAATAAAAAAGGAAGAATCATGTACATAAAATGGCTGTAGCAATCAACTAATTACAGATTGAAAAATTTCAGTAAACCAATGTGGAGTAATTGGTATTGCTTGAATTAAAATGATCATGTTATCAAAAGACAGGGAAATCAGGCAGTGAGTTGAGAAACTCACATTTCTTATTTTAATGTATACTTGAATGAGGTGTCACATGTATTAAACATGAAAGGGTTACCTGGAAATATCCAGTTTGGAACCACAATTGAGCCAGACTTTGGAATACACAACTGAACTATATTTCAGTAGATGCTTGGCATAGCAGCAGAGAGAAAGAGAAATGGATTTAGAACAATAAAGGTTGGAAGGCTTTCACTCTCTCTCTCTCTCTCTTGTTCTCTCTGTTTCTTTATTATTTTCTCAAAATACAACATTGATGATAACACAAATTTGAGAAATATCCATCTTTTGGGCATATAGAGATTTTACAAATGTGGTAAAAACCAAAAGAACTGCAGATGCTGTAAATCAGTGACAAAAATAGAACTCTGACAATATTCTGGGTTAACTCTACTCAAAATTTTAACTCTGATTTCTCTCTTAAGATGCTGCCAAATCTGTTGAGCTTTTCCAGCAATTTCAATTTTTGTTTATAAGGGTGTTAATTGCTGAGCATACAGGACACAAATTAAATATCTGTGTTTTCACATTCAATAATAACAACTCAAGTCTTTAAGAGCTCTTTACAATGCATACAATTTTATCTTTCCTTTTGTACTAGCCATTTTGCTCCTGCTTTGATTGATGTCACATTATATTATTTTCTCAGTTTTAGTGGGTAATAAAATTCCTCTTCATTTCCATCGAGAAAAATTGAAATTGGCTATTAATCACAATAACAAAATTAATGTTTAAATTGAAGTTTAACATAACTGTACGTAAAACAAAATATGTTCGTTGTAGCCAACTGAGAGGTGTTAAGAAGAGGAAATACTGTTAACCCTTCCTCACCTGGTGCTAACAAGCTGTAAACCTCCATAAACCATGGTTTTGACCTCACGAATTGTACTGTTATATTCTGAAAATAAATTATAGGTGATCTTTGTATTAAGGTTGCATTTAGATAAGACTTCAAGGTGTCAGTATTGAACTGGGATGGACAAAGTTACAAATTACACAACACCAGTTTATAGTGCAACAGGTTTATTTGGAAGCACTAGCTTTTAGAGTGCTGCTCCTTCATCAGGTGATGGAGCAGTGCTCCAAAAGCTAGTGCTTCCAAATAAACCTGTTGGACTATAATCTGGTGTTGTGTAATTTTTAGCATTTAGATAAATAATTGTGTCAAGATACACAGCATAACTGAGATTGACCAAGGTCATTGTTTGTTCTACCTAAAACAAGAAAGCCATGGCTGACATTATGGATAATAACCTCAGGTGCAGTCACACAAACAAGCACGCTTATGTTGACAAAAAGCATACTGTTTCTAATGATCGTTCCAAATTCATCTCTAATGGATCTATCATCAAGCATGATCACATTGCCTTGCTTGAAAACAAGCTGCGAAAATATGTCAGCCTTTGCAAGAATAATGAGCTGCTGGCAATGTATATAACAGGATTTATGCTCAGAATTCACTGTGTCGACTGAAGCATGAGCTAACAAACACTCTTAAAAAAAAATCAACTATTGTGCACAATTTTATCAATGGACCAGGTCAAGGCAAATTTAAATGGCTAAACTAATAGGTAAATGAATGAATGAATAAATGGAGTAGTAAATGGATGATGTGGTAATTTAATGGATAGTAAGTCAGTAATGTTGCAGAGGGTGAGGTTGTATGTGGATTGGGTGGAAAATACATAGGGTGACAGGTCGTTAGAACAGTAGAGTCCACTTTTATTTGTCATTTATATGAATGATTAGAATGAGAATACATGAGGCATGGTTAGTAAGTTTGCAGGTGACACCAAAATTGTGGCATACTGGACAATGAAGAAGGTTATCTAAGATTACAAAGAGATCTTGATAATTTGGGTAAATGGGCTGAGGACTGGCAGATGGAGTTTTATTTGGATAAATGTGAGGTATTGCATTCTGATAATATAAACTGGGACAGGACTTATAATAGTCGGGCACTGGGTAGTGTTGTAGAACAGAAAGACATCAACACTAAAGACACAATTCCTTGAAATTTGCATCACAGGTACATAGGGTGGTTAAGAAGGTGAGGTTAGCACACTTACCATCAACCAGAACTTTGCAGAAAGGAGTTAGAATATCATGTTGAGGTTTGTACAGGATGTTGGTGAGGCCTCTTCTGGAATACTGTCTGCTGTTCTGGTCACCCTGTTATAGGAAGAATATTATCAAACTCCCAGAGTTCAGAAAAGATTTACCAAGATGTTGCTGGCAATGGAAGGTTTTAGCTATAATAATAGAC